>NW_010203835.1:19693-115099 GCF_000695765.1 Mesitornis unicolor | reverse complement strand
CAAGGTACGAAGCATGCAGGATGGTTCTTTCCAAGCTCCACCTATGCCAGTCACCAAAAAACCAGCTAGCCTTGTTCAAAATGCAACTGGTGTACATGCACGGCTTCCAGACTCCTGCTGTAAGGCTTGAACTTGACACCTTGCTCCAAAAAAACTAACCCTAAAATATAAACAGTTGCCACTTCTAGAGACCATGCACTTAAGAAAGCAAATAAGATGTGTTCACAGTAAGACCTGCAACACATCTGCCTGGCCTTTCTTAACCAGGAACCAAAATCCTCATTCTCTAAATGATGATCATAGACCATCCAAACTATTTAATAACAAAAATAAGGCAATTGAAACGTCTCCAAGATACTATCCTAGGCTCTTTACAGAGGCTAACAGGTGACTTTGTATCACTTATATTCTTAATATTTTGAGGTTTTCTTCACAAACACAGTAACAAATTTGTTGTTTTGGGGAAATGGAAGCTGAGATTCTGCAGAACAGGGTAATCTCCTTTGAGACTGGTTATTTTGCTGTACAGTCTGTGCTGTCTCAATTAGAGGTCTGCCACTGACATTTATAGCAGCTCAACAAGGACAGGGACCTCAAAGAGAAAAGGCAACAGGCTTGTCAGAAAACCTGTATTACCAAATGTTAAGGCTGGCTCTTCTTTTGGTTTTGTTTTTGGTTTTAAGTCTGTTTATTTACATTGACCTTCTGCTGAATTTTAAAACCCAGACTAAACCAAAACAAACCCAGGGAGCCCCAGCTCACCCCCATTCTCACTGCTGCCTGTAAGACCATACTGATGAAAAGGAGTAACAACTGCAATCTGTATCTTAGAGCTTGAGGAAAAACGGCACGGATACAAAATTGTCAGCTTGGATCCAGACACGTTAGGGTATTCTCATACAATGAATCACTGACCTCAGCTACATCAGTGTGCAAAATCTGGTGCCAAGTGAAGAAAGGGGAGGTAGAAGGAATGACAACTACAGACATGTGGCAGTGCTCGATGAACCTGCAATTCTGTCTCAAAGAGATCACATGCTGTGTGGGCACATCTGACAAAAACGAAGTTTTCATTTAAATGAAACAGAACTTTGTTCAGGGAGAAGGTTGGTTTACTACGCAATACCTATAAAGATGTGCTTTTGAACAGACTAACCTCTCCTTTTTTTAAAAAAGCATAGCATCCTACTGTATGTATCCTTTTAAAAACCTGCAATAAATTATCAAAATGGTTGTCCTGTTCTGGAAAAAAATGCTAACAAAATAATCATCCAGTAAAATAACAAAAAGAAATAATCTAACGCAATATAAAAATACGAATAAAAGTAACTTGGCCATTTAAACACCTTGTTGCAGAAAGTTTTATTTCTGCATGTATACTACCTTTACTTTAAATGATAAACTACATTTCAAACTGAAAAGCCCCTTGGAACTAAACCCATATCTCTTTAGTTTGAAAAGAGGGTAACAAGAGACATTCCAGCAATTTTAAGTACTATTCGAACATTTTTCGATCAATCAACAATTTCCAGTGCAAAATAGCCAATTGTCAATGAAAGACAAGTCTTTCATCACCACATTCCCAGCAAACTCTACTTCCTCTATGAAAAGATGCAGAACCGTGCATCAGCTCTTTCATACTTATAATCTCGGAGTTTGAGCAGGTTATTTTTCAGTTCTCGGCTGCTTTACTTAATTACATCAGCCTCCAGCATTTCAGTTCTAAGAGTTCAAGTGGATCTTTTCCAACTCCCTTTGCTGAAGAGTGGAATGGGTTTTCCTGTATTGATCTTTCCTTTTTGGCACTCTGCTAAGGAGGGGCAAAAAAGCGAACAAAACCAACCACCCTTCTTAATTAGTGCCACTGTGTTATAACTCTTTCATAGCTTAGTTCTAAGACGAGGCAACTTTCTACCTTCTTTCCCTCCCACATCATCTGACCCTTCCTTGAAGATTCCTTGTTCACAGCAAAAGTGAAGAACACACACACTGCTCCATGAAGTGTATGGTAAATGCTGGCACAAAGGAGAGCGGAGGCAAAAATGGAAGTAGAACGCTTAAGCAGATATTTTTCAACTATAGAGTCAAATAAGGACTTTTAAGGAAGGAATTACAGAGGCTTGAGAAATCAAACCACATGATTGGATTTAGTTTGAGAACCAAGGTACCTCATCGCTCTTGGAACAACTGAAGTCAATTGGAAACGCTGCCACTAAACAGAACCAGAATTCTCATCCTTAGATGAGTGCAAAATGGCAATTAGAACAAACTGGGGAACAATAGCTTGTGTCCACTCATTTCAAACCAATTAGGCCAACACACCCTGTTGTGTATTGTGCAGCCACTTGCCTGTGTGCGTCTGCATTTCCATGTACGTAACACAACAAGAAATGTGTTTTATATCTTACCAGTAGTGCTGCATGCTCAAGAAAAGGTAAGGAAGACTGCAACTTCAAAAAGATGACACAGTTACTCTATCAATATTTGCTTTTCTTGATTTCTGGCAAGAGGAACTGTATTAAGACCATCTCAAATTTAACATTTCATTTAATTTACTTGGTTTTTTACTAAACTTTAACAAAACCAAAAGGAATATCTGAATAAGGCTTTTTCAATTATCTCTGATTTTCATTCTGCAACGTTGTGGTTTAAAATGGTGCAACTCCGGTAGCAGGGGCCAAAATCCTGATTTTTCCCAACACAATCGAGCGCTTTAACTAGGCTGCAGAACCAGGTTGTGTCTTGCTTGTGTGCCTTATTTTTGAAGGGTGAGACAAGGACAAACATCCATTTGTGGCTTTTACCATGTTCCTTACATAAGCTTCTTCCTATTCCACGCTGGGGGTGACCCCTCATTTAAAAACCACAGCGCTGTGACACCTCACTGGTTGCTATGGTATTAGTGCTGGCTACAGCGGCAGGTATCTCTACCACCCAACATGTTACGGATGGGAATGGCAGGTGACATACCTGTGAAAGGTTTTGGGACCTTTTCAGGCCTGGAATCTCCTATTTACTTACTCTGTCCCAGGGCTGTGGGGCACAGGAAATGCTCTCCAGGCAAGGGGCAGCAGCACAAACACAGCAGCAACGCCATGCAGAAGGACCTGTTTGTCCACATACCTGTAGGTTTATGCATTACTACTCCTCTCCCACAAGGCCCAGATACCCAATAAAACCTGCGTTTCAATTCCATGTACCATGAATGTTCCATGAATTTCATGCTATTTTAGTACCTTTTAGGACAGACTGACACAGGTGCAGTTAGAGAAAGATGAAATGTGAAAGCCACTCTGATACTACTGTCTCATGATGACACCTCTAACTTGCGTGACAAAACCAACCCCTGGACTTAGCAAAGCTCTACGTATAAGAGAATATAAAACAACGCGAGTCTGCTCTGGGCTAAAAAACTACCACAGACATATCCCTGATCCCTCACAAGTTGGGGCTGTGTGGCTGCCCAGTGAGCAAGAGCCACGCTAAGGATCTGCAAAGGTCCACAGACCAGCTGGGAGCTGCAGTGGCCCGGCTCTCACGTCTGGAAGGCCTCAGGCAAAGGGAATGTGCAGCGACGTCATTAACAGGGTGGGTTTTTATTAGTTACTGCTAATAAGCTTAGCAGATGTTACTGGGAACAGTTTGATGTTATTTTTCCACCATTTATAACTTTATTTTTAATTTTTCCCCCAGAGCAAGCAAAGCAGTAGATCTTACTACATATTTCAACCTTAACTTGTTTTCCCTGTAGTATTGTTAAACATGTAGCTGAGGATCTTTATTTTTTTAACTATTATTATTATAATACAAAGGGAAAAAGTATCTTTCCCATTTGCCTATAATTCCAAAATAGCTGAAAGGATTGTACCCTGAGTTAAGGAGGAAAAAATACTTTTCAGACTCGCAACATGGAAAATTTCAATGCCCCAGAACAAGTATTTTGGAAACTTTAGAAGATGTGAAAATGAAGAATTATAATGGAAACCATTTCAAACTTTTATATGGAAGATCTTATTATAAATTATTTAGAAAGATATTAACTATGGCTATTAATACTTAATGTTTTTTCTGTAATAATGCTAAGAGAACGTTTATGTTAAATGCCGTAAGGACAAAGATTATATAGGATAGTGCAAGAAAATAACAGAAAAACAAGTACACAAATTCGGGATTTTTCCTTGCTGTGTATTTCTACTTCCAACATTTAGTTCTCAGTGGAAATCTGTTGGCTTTTTTTTAAACACAAGCTTCACTAGGTTTGCTTCTGGTTTATATTGGTTTGAGCTCGGGAAAATGGTCACTAAATGCCTCCATTTTAATGGAAGGTATAATACTACTTTCCTTGTTGAAAGGTAGATGGGGAAGGAAGAAGGATAGAGAGACATAATCTGATTTCAAAGGATGCCTGCAGAAATTCTAAGCAACCACCAGAGTAAAAGCTTATTTCTAAGTTACTTTTCTGCATTCATGTTGCTAAATATTTCATAGAGAAACTTCCCATAAAAATCAATACAAAGAATTAAGGCTGAGAAATCTCTGTCTTACGAGAACCACCTCAAGTGCCAACTTCAGATACTGTTTTTTCTTTATTCCTTTGAACTTTTCCTCTGTAAGCTCTATATCCAGACTGCAAATAGCAAAGCAAAATTCACGCATGGCATAATCCAAGCTGTGCACCACCACCACACATATTATCTGCCGTTTCACCCATCCTCCTTCCTTAGCATGCTCTAATTGGCCATTGGGGATGAAGCAGTCTCTCTGTCATTTTAGGTTTTCCTGGCTTTCTGTCTTACTGGTGAGACCAGTGGAATAGTTTGTCCTTCTCCTCTCTAGCTGGAGGGCGTTTGACCATTTTTACAAAGACATCACCGACCATGTATGGAGGTACCAAATGTACAAAAGCTTTTTCCAACTTCCAATTTTCTATCAAATTTTGGTACTTTTCAGTCTGGTATTTTGCTGTTTTGCCCAGTCTAGGGGAAGCGGGAGACTTAAGCAGCAGCTCTTTGTAAGGTCTGTGTATTCAGAGAGTATTTTAAGAGTGACTTGCCAGTCCTCGGTAGTTTTTGTTTTGTTGTTTGGTTTTTTTTTTCCATTTGTAGATGGGTAGAGAATGTACAACACAGAAAGACAAAGAATCACCTTTCTAGTGGCAGCATCATGAAGTCCTACACAGGCCTAATATAAATAGCAAAGTCTATAGATTAAAAGGCAACACTAAGAGGAAAGCTTTTAAACCTACTTTTCAAAACAGCTAAATAGCCTAGAAACTAGGATGAACTCAAAAATCCTTGGGGAGTCAGACACAGACATGACATAATCTATGTTTTTCATAAAAACATTTCGGCTGAATACTTTTCAGGAAGGATTTTAATATATTATGACACAGTTATTAGTTAGCTCAGATTAAATAAAAAAGCACTCCCCTGCTTTTAAATATCAAGATCGAGAGAACTGAAGCCTTAAATCCATACACACAGCATTTGAGAAGCTTTAAAAGGTTTTAATCCCTTGATGAGAATTGTTTGATCAGAGAACAGAAAGATTTTAAGGTTTTGGCCTTCCCTCCAAGAAGGACTCTAGGGAAGCTAGAGGTGATCAGAAGGGTTGCAGTAGATGTCAATCATATCTCTGCTATTACAAAAATACAAAAAGCCACTGAACATCAGTAGGATTTTGGGTACCTGAAGGACTGAGGGTCACAGGCTGGAAGGGACCTCAGGTGGTCTCTAGTCCAACTCTCTGCCCAAAGCAGGGCCAGCTCTGAGGTCAAACCAGGCTGCTCAGGGCTTGGAGCAGTCAGGGCTTGAAACCTTTCAAGGACAGACAGCACGGCCTCCCAGGCCGACTGCCTCCACTGCCTCGCTCTCCATGGGAACCCATCGGAAAGCTTCTCCTTATACCCAGCCTGAACCTGCTGTAACTTGCACCTCTTGTCTCCAACCCTCCCACCCTGCACCGCTGCGAGGGGCCTAGCTCTGTCTCCTCACTGATTCCTTGTAGGTGCTGAGGGGCTGTCGGGTACCCCTAAAGCCATCCCTTCTCCAGGCCATCTCATCTTCCCCAGCTTCTTCTCACAGGGCAAGTGCTCCAGCCCCACTGCCTTGGGGTCCTCCCAAACTCCCTCCAGTTTGTCCACATCTTTTCTGTCTCAGGTCTCAAACCTGGACACAGTATCTAGACTATCTCGATGTGGTCTGATGAGTGCCACACAGAGTGGGACAATCCCGTCTCTTGATCAACTGACTGCAGGCGTGCTCATACAATCCAGATCATTTGCTGCTTTAGTTCACACACAGAGAAACTACATTAGTGCTATAAAGACACAAAACCTCCATACGGCTTTAAAATGAACATGGATATTGGTGTTAATTGCAAGGAAGTAATTTTTCCCAATTGGAACAGTCTCAGTCATTGCCCTCTTTACTAACTTTATTTGGAAAAAGATTTTTTTATTTGGAAAAGACATGCAGGAAGGTAGATGGGGTAACACTCCATAATGTCATGCCTACTGGATCTGCTAAGGATACTGTAACCAAGTGAGTATTTTAGTCATCCAGGTCCTGGAACGTAATTCTCAAAGGTAATTGAGAAATTGAGAATAGGAAATTCCCTTTGCAAGGAATAGGGAAAGTTATGTGCCTGTTTCAGAGATTTATGTGTTTTCCTGTAGCTGTGGATTAGACACTTGTCTGAGACTGGCTTTCATTGCTTCAAATTTCCCCTCCAAATCTATGCTCCAATTTATATCTTTGGCTGTAGAGAACTGACTCAGTATTTTCATTTGAGAAAAAAAAAATAGGAGAAAGGTGCCAGTGGAAGTGGTATAAGAGATTTAAGAGACTGAAGATTAAAGTATTCGCTTAAGAATTAGCGGGTTCAAACTTGCATTTTCCAGCTCCCAGGAGAGCACACTTCACACCTGGTTATAGGTTGCTTAAATTAAAACTCTGTGAAGCAAAGAATGTGAGACTCCCAAGCCAGGAGGACAGGGGAAAGAAACGGAAACCTGTAACCCCTCTTAATGATCCCTTGCTTCTCGCAGGTGTCTTGCAGCTGAATCATGAACCATATGTGTTTCAATGTTTTTTCAGCATCAATGAAAAATATGCATAGTAAGTACTCATGTATTGTTTCTTAAGATGAATTTTCACTATTTTTTTCCCTTTTCACCACTATCGTTTACATATGTTTTACATTTACTTATAAAGGGAAGACAATTTTAGTCTCTTCCTATTTCTACAGAAACTCAAGAGTCTTTGTAGTATTATGCAAGAAGCAGACAGCAACACCTATGTTTAAGTATGACACACAATAAACTTATATTATCACTTACAATTTTACTCCATTTTAACTATTTGGACTGTAAAGCTCCATGGTGAGTGTTTGCCTCAGGCAAAATTTTTTCTGGAAGGCATAAGCAAAAAGAGTTCAGACGTTTCAGGGTGAAGGTGGGGAAAACCCAGTTTTGCCAATATTTACACAGCTGTTTCAGTAAGAATCTCCAGTGCTTCCACACTTCGGAGCAGGGACTTGACATTTGGTAGAGAGATTGCTCTCATGGCAAAGTACCTTTTCCATCGCAGTGAAAATCCACACAAATTTGACTAAAATAAAACCTGCTGAAACTGTGCACAGGTTTGTTAGGGGCCTGCAACTGAATTATCAGTTCAATGAATTATTATTTGCTTCAGACTAAGGTAACAGGAGCTCAGGATTTTTTTATACAAGGGAAAGCAGACACATGGTGATGCAGGAGAGGGTGAGGGATGGGACAGGGACTGGGAAAGGCCAAGGACATCATGGCTACGGGCTGACGGACCACTGAGATAGCTTTATTTACGCAAGCAGTTCTGCTCATCCACTCACTCCAGACAGCAGCGAATGTTCTTCCTTCTCAAAAGTATTTCAGAGAAAAAATTATCATAGCTGAAATAGAACATTGATTTTGAAGTTTCTCTGCTGTCCTTCAAATTAATTTGTATCAGTAGTTTATTCCTGTACATTTAGACCGTGTGATATTTAATGCCTTGTAGCTGTATTTGTTAACATCTTATTTTTATTTTTTTTAATGAGTTAAGGATTTCTCCCCAAAGCATTCAATAATGAGACTTAGCTGGTTTAGGGAATTATTAATTAAGAAAGAGTTAGAAATACAAATTTTTTTCAACAAAGGATTATTTTTTTCCTCTGCCATTTGTTTTTTTCTCAGTTAAGAACAGGCTTAAGAATAGCTGTTTGCTTATAGGGACCTTTATTTTACTTTGATCAATTTTAATTTGAAAATTGCAGAAATTTTTAGCTCTTAATAAACTGCTAATATTTAGTCAACTCCTCTGAACATCAGAAATGCACACGCTGTTCAATGCATGCTCATTCTTGGGGTCTGCATTGAAAGAAGAGCAATAAAACCTTTTCTTGTCAATGCCACTTCTAAAATGCTGGGCATTGAGGAGGTACATTTTGAAGTCTTTTCAGCTGTCACTGAGCAGTATTTTGGTGCTATAAACCAGACAAAAGCCAATCAAATAAAAAGCATCCATGAAGAGCCATCACTTAAATTTTTATTCACTACCAACTTGTAGAGAGCTGATCTGGAGCTTGAGAAAAGGGATATTCTAAATGCTACTGTCTGCAAATGAAGCAAAGATTTACTCATAAGACTTTCGCAATAATGCACAAAATTATTCCTTTCTCCCCTTTATTAACTGATGTCTTAAAATTTGACCTGATGTTTAAGAATGTTTACAATCCCCTAGGTCCAAAAGACATTTTTTCCCCACCAAATACGCTGATGTAATTGTTCTTCCTTTCAATCAAACATCTTGTGAAAGAATTTAAGTGCATCTCACTGACAAAGCCTGTTATTATTAGTAATAAAATTTGCATTACTTTTGGAAGGATTACAATATAAAAAGCAGGAAACTAAATTAAAACAGAATATAGGGTGTCTTTATACAACCAATAATGATAACAATAGTCTAAGAAAAGCATAGTTTTATGCACACGCAAATGCCAATTCTCACATAAAGAGATGGAATATCCTATCTCAGGAGTTAACAGTGTCACCAGTGATTACTTTTTGCTCTGTATTTTCTAAGTGCTCTTAAAACATTAACTAATCTTAGATGTTTTCGTGTAGGTTCTGGTGTTACACAGAGCTTCTTGGGCTCTCGTTAGATGTCAGCCGCAGTTGAACCATTATGGTCATAAGTCACCACATCCATTCTGTTCCAGAGTGAAGGACAACAGTGCATCAGTGATGAACAAAAATGTAAAAGCTCATGCTTTGCACATTCACCTCTGTAACCTCTCCGATCATTTCAACTGTTAGTAACAAGCACAAAATCATTTGTACTGTTTCTCAAAAAGCAAAATCTAGTTCCACTTCAAGCTATACCATAACATAACCTGCCAACACTGTAACCATGTAAGAATGGCTCTTAAGAGACCTAATCCTTCTGACAGTACATTAAAAAAAGACAAGAAACATTCACCCCCATGCCAGCTGTTCACTTGCCCCCCCAGTCCTGCTTTAACCTAGCTTTCAGCTCCTACTGGTTCTGTCTGCCACTGCAGCAGCAACCAGCAGAGCTGGCCCCATCCTCACCAGAGAACTTCCCCAAAGCACCCCTAATTAGTGCAGGGGTGGCTGACATGCTCCAGGTAAAGGTTCAAGAGCCAGATCATCTCCAGATGGCTGATCTCTCAACTGAGCTGCATGTTCTTGACTATAAAAATCAAGGAGAGGTGGAGGAAAGAGAAGCCTGGGGACAAGAAGACAAATTCCTACCAGCGTGGAGCTAAAGTAAATATCAAATAAATCACTGACTTAAAAAGAATTTTAACGTGTCAAACAGCCCTGTGAATGCACACACAGTGTTGTGACTTGATCACTGAATATGGTCCAGTTCCTTGTATTATTAAATTCGTAAATTATTCCGTGAGACGTATCATCACCGAGATGCAATGGATATCTATTAATATTAAATGAAACCCTTAAAATTGTTTTATTTCATATGAGCTAACCAGTGAGAATGATAGCATGACTCAATATATCAACTCTTATAATCACTCTTCCAAATAAATACTCCGCTGCAGTAGCTTTATTTTTAAACTGGGGCAATTGGTTTATCTAAAGTGAAATGCACAAATTCTATCTGAATTTTTTATAAGGATCCTTTTTGCTTATAAGGGCACTTTAATTTAAATTTTGTGCTTGTGCAAAGTCATTTAAAACCAAGTTGCTGGAATGGCTATGAGGTGGAGCTGAAGGGGTAAACCATTTACACTTGATGTCTACAGTCACTAATCCATAGGACACAGAACCATATAGCACACAAATTACCCTAGAGACACAGCACCTCATCAAGTCACCTTACAACGGGTGATTGTTAAAATTAAAGTTGCAAAGGCTATGAACTGATATGGCGTCTCCTGCTACCAGCTGCTGGAGCAGTCATCTTTTCTTCTGCAAAGGCAAACCCATTGCCCGAGCTTCTCTCTGGGGAAAGCCAGAGAAGAGGCAACGTCAGCTTTCACCTGTGGCGAGGTCTGAGCAGAGTTTGAACTGTGGGGCTCAATTCAAGGGACTGGTGGCAAATTGCGGGGTGAGACAGTGGATGGGTAGGACCAAATACTGGGGGCACAGAAGAAAAGGGTCAATGAATGGGCAAAGACACACGCACAGTGAAGAGGAGGCAGCTGACAAATGCGGGAAGCAGCCTAATGGGAGCTGTGATGGGTGAGAGTGCCAGCTGAAGTCAGGCTCCATTCTGAGAGCAAAGAAATGGTTTCCCATTTAATTCCCGCTGTTTGATATCACCCTGTAATGGCGTTTAGGAAACACCATTTATTTTGATTACAGGTGAGGCTATAAAAAAGAAAAGTTGCACAACTGCTTCTGCCTCAAGTTTGTATTGCAAAGATTGCAGAACTCCTGAAGCACCCACACCACATTCCCCCACTGAAACCACTCAATGGTTCTCAAAAAACCTGGAATAAAACCCAATCTTAATTTCCCCCTCCTCTAAGATCACCCATGAAAAAAGACTCGTATTCAGCTAGTGGAATAAATGGGTTTCATACTAGCGGAATTTGTGCCTGTAACTACACCTCTAATGTAAAATGACAGTTTTGTCACTTCAACAAATCATCCATATTATTTAGGTATAAGTAGGATACTTGCTCAGACCACTTTCAGAAGTATGGGAATATATACAGTAAATACTCCCAAGAAAGGATCTGAAATATTACTAATATCAGATGTGAATACTCTATTCTGAAGACTTTGTTTTCATTCAGATATAAAATCAAACTATTTGCACAAAAAAAGAACGCAGTCTTGCACACTAAATACACTTGAACCTCTGGAAAAAATTAGGGAAGAAATTTCTCATGGTATTGAGTATATATCCCTGTTTTTCCTCCACATTCAAAAGAAGTGTATCATTCCTCTTGATACAATTATAATATAAAAAACCCACACAGAAAACCAAAGAGCTGCGAGTACATCTCTATTCTTCTGTTAGTTCAGAAATCAAACTCCCTGTAAGGTCTAAATCCTCCAGCTGTTCCTACTTCCCATACATCAGTTTAAATTTTGGCTGAATCTGGGGTAAGCTAACTGGCTGACCAACTTGGGTGGCACTGGTAGGGAACAGTTTACAGACAAAATTTGCTACTCCTGGCACTGGGGACACAACGGTGTGGAGCTGTTCCCATCTCAACCCCAAGTTCACCAGTAAGCGTGAAAGGTAACACTGACACAGTCAAGTTTTTACTCGATTAACATGGCACATCAGACTTTCCTAGCTGCACACACCACTCCTGTAGTAGGTAATATAAATAAAAGACATTTAGAGGACTCACAAGCTATCTGACAGAATAGCATGCAGGTATGCAGGTCCCTTACACTTTCTCTTCAATACAAAATGCCAGGTTTGAAGTCACAAATTTAAGGCAATAATTAGATGCTCAGTGTTAAACAAACCAGATCAGGCAGATGGTTTACAACTTCCCTTAACAGCATCTCTTAGGCTTCCTGACAGCATCTAAAACAGTGTCTGGACTGCCTGACGTGGCTGGAGAACCTCAACAGCTTTATCTAGTATATCCTTTAACAACAGGGAGACAGACTGGGAGACAGACTTAAAAACTGGGTATCGTGCTTAGGTTAATGACTTCAACAGAAGTCATTTAGATATGATACCTCATTAAGATTGTGCTCAAAAGCTGCTATTGTGTCACCCGTGACACAGAAATGCTTGTCTGAAAATCAGTCATTAATATCTCCATTTTTTCTCCTGCACGAAAAGGCTGCAATTGAGTTTCACTGTTTATGGCTATTTCTGTTGGTTTAGAATAATTTTTAGAGTGGGCTTTAAAAAAAACCCCACAAACAACACTACCAAAAGTCTGGCCAATGTTACCTACATTTAAGTTGTATCCCCTGCACTCCTGTAGGTCAATTAATAAATTTCAGACTTGCGTTATAAACCATTTTCACATGAGATCATAACATGAACAACTTGCAAGATGGCAGAATAAAGCTGACTGGCATGTGGCAGAATGTAGTAACTTGTGTGACAAATTTGATAGGACTTCATTTAAAAACTCTGAAAGAAAACTTTTAAAAGTTTAGAAACTTTAAAAAAAAATCTTTAGATGTTAGCTAAGTTCTACTATCGCTCTCCATCTGTTTCAGAAATACCAAACCTGAAAACTTCAAATATTAAGGAGAACCTTCAGTTCACACGGACTCCTTCAGGGCATTCAGAAACTGTGTGGTCCAAAAGTCTCCTTGTGGATTTCATTCCATGCGACACCAGGCCATTCCCAAGGATGAAAAGGAGCCTGGTTATTTCCCAACAAGCTTGACATTGTTTTGCCATTTCCTGAATGAGCATATCAGTACTTGGCCACCACACAAATCATCTAGTCAGGACAGGCTATTTTTATAGCTCCCAGATGGTCTTCATGTACTTTCGTGCATGACATGAGCTGTGCAGGATACAAACACTCTGGCGACCTTGGTACATGTGAAACCATTCACTCCAAGCAGGCAAAGGTAGGAGCTCTGTTGTGCACATGGGTACATCTATTCATAGTTATGTTGTGCACTTTAGCTGTCACTTCATCATTTTATTTTCACAATGTACCTTGGCATTTGTCATTGGCAGGAGTTCAATTTGTGTCATAAAAAATAGACTGTCTCTAGTTCCAGTTCATTCTAGCTGTCTACTGCTTCCAAAGGGAAGTGTGACAAACCATTTGCATTCAGGAGTACATTGGTACTTTTGACCCCAGCTCCCTATTTTGACAGCAAACACTCAGCAATATTACCCATTGCTGAAATTACGCTCTAGATACTATTGATACTCAGTGTTGTTGAACAAACTCTTCCAATAGATTCCCTTGAGGCTGCCTTCACATAGTCTTGGAAGTAGTAAGAAAAAGAAGTCCAGATTGAAATATTTTGAACACACCATTATTAAAACCATACAATTGAAACATAACAGCCAACTACCTCTAGGAAGCCCAACAGAAACCATACCACAAATTACATTCCACTCTGAGGATAACCAGTTATTCACACAGGCTGCTTATTCACATATGATTAACAAGACAGTAATTTACCACCTGCACAGCAGTTCATGTAAATGGACATTAGTGGTGTTAGTCTATGCAATAAACCAACAATTTTGATGCAGTCAAGATGCTCAGTCTCTGAAGGCTCCTTCCACACTACTGAGACCCTAAAGCACAGCAAATCATGACTGTAGCTTGGGAGACCACAGAGAAGGTGGAGCCCATTGTACAAAAGCAGAGCTGACTGTGTATCTACCCAAGAACGTTAGTTACGGGGGGAGAACTTGAGAAGTGTCCCTAGTGTTTCAAACTGCCCTTTTTTGGCTTATTATTGTGTAGCTCTGGGCCATAACTGAAACCAAACTACCCATCAACAAGGGGTACTGACACACGACAGAAAAGGCTTGCGGACTTGGACTCGTAACTAAGACAGCAAATAACAACTTCTGTATGGCAACTATTCCAGGCACTTGCTGGACTGGTTTTCATATTCTGCTCCACTTCTGGGCACTACATCAACATACAACAACGTAAAGAAAAACTGTTGATGATGATGATGAATGGCATGTTGGTTCAAATAGGTTTATATATAGAAGATGAGAAACATTTTATGGAGCTGCAAATATGCCGAAAAAGTGACACCATGCATAAAGCCACAGGACACATAACAGAAAAGATGCAACATGGCTTTTTTCTTTCACTTGGAACAACTTTGTAATTTTGGTACGGTGTTATAGCACAATTCACCAAAGAACTCTGTTTTCTCTCTTCATTAGGGACTCAAGGGAAAACTATTCTTTGGGTGTCTGAAGTTCAAATTATACCTTCCAGTATTAAACTACTTGCTCTGTATTTTGACAGAGAATTGACATTTTTCCTCCTTGCGTTCAAAACTCTCTATAGATTTAAAAGCAAGTCTTGTACTCCATACAGTCACACATTTATCCCTCTGACCTCAAAACTAAAGAAAATAAATGTCCCTGAACAAACTAAAAGAAGAACTGCCACTCTTGGATAGCTGAATTATGCCCACAAAGATGGCAACAGACTATTACTGGAACTGCAGACGCATATTTGGTTGGTTGGCTTAGCTATGGAAACCAGTGCTGAAGGCAAAATGAAGCATGTGCCCCAGATATGTGCTCCAGGTGTATCCTAACTTGTAGCCTGGAAGGAGATGTGGGTCTCGCTCCAGAGCTTTGCTCTCCCAGCTGGAAACCAGTGCTTCTCTGGGATGAAAACCAGGACGTCTGCTTCTGAAGTCTGGCTCCACTGCAGATTTGGGTTTTGACCTTGATTTGCACCTGAAAGGGGGTGTTTTGTCAGCTTTAGTCAGCAAGGTGAGGTGGCTTTGGTAGGTGACTGACGAAATGGAGGTAACATCTGGCAGCAGAAAAGACTCTGCCATGGGGCCGTCCACTACAGCACCAGTCCTGCCACTGAAAATGTCTCTGCCATGCACGAATGCAGTGTGGAGGCAGCAATGCAGGTGTAACCTGAATCTTATAATTAAAGAAAAAAAATGTGTGATATTTTGGGAGACCTATGCACACACTGATTTTTTTTTCTCTACTGAATAAAAAAATCCCTTTTTAGAAATGAATTTCATTAGTGTGTTACAATCTCTCTTTAGCTACCAGCTTAAATAACATAGTTTGACTGCCCTTACAAGTGAGTCAGATGGTAAATAGAGTTCATGATAAATCCAACGATTAATTACACTGTGTTAAAGTCTGTTCAGATTAGCTTAAAAACACGTGTTAAAAAGACACGTATTTGCTTTCATAGCCTACACAATCCCCCTTGCCTTAAAAGCTCAGAACTATCCCAAAATTCAGTAACAGCCACCTGCACCCATAGGGAAAAACAGTATGATCCAGAGGTAAAATCCTCTGTTATTAAGTCTTATGTTTTGTCTTGGATAATCCCTAAGCGATTTTTGTGCCAGAGAAAGAAAGATGTCTGTAGTAATGAAAAATGCTACATTTATTTGGAACCACAATATGCTTGCATTTAAAACCATCATTTGAACACTGAAATTAAGAGAAAATATTTCAAGCTTGCATCATATTGTCCTATTGAAGTATGTTTTATAATTCAAAATAACGAGAGAAACTAAGTAGTTTAAGCTGAAGACTGATTCCCGAAGATTACATTTGTTTCTCAATTCTGACTCCTTGGGAACCTTGGCAACCCTGGGAAATGCAACTTAATCTTTTTACTTACAGCCCACTGTAAAGTGCTTTATAATGGGTCACTTAGGATTCACCCACCTCACCAGTGTTTTGTGGTAATTAGCTAGACAAAATTTACAGAAAAATTAAACAAACAGCAAGATGATAATGCAAACCTTATCAAAGGATATAAACCACCACGTATCTTTGCTTTGAAATCCCCTTTAAGATACATCATCATCACAATAACAAAAAAAACAACCTTGACTTTGAATTCAAGGTTGATTAAATTTTGTCACACTCCCAACCTTCCAGCTTCCTGTTAATTCAAATTATTAACTGGCAGATACCCAGAAGACGCAGGGGAGGAGAAATCTAATTTGAACATGTACTTAAGACAACTAAAAACTCCTTTTACGATTGCTTATCTCCATACTCCCCATTTATCTTCCAGAAGACCAACAAAATAAAAGCAGAAGCATTTTCTTAGTGGGAGAGAACGAAGTGCTACAAGTATAACTCATCTTCCAGTAACTGTGGAAACACACATCCTTGCCTTTTTTGCTCCCCTTCTTTTCATCACTGGTGTTAGCAGGCATTTTTTAACCGCTGCACAATATTGCAAGTCCTTCTGACAGGAGATGCAAAGGCAAAGCCTCCTCCTTATGTCACCTCCCATGATTATTTTTGTCTTTTATCGTTTCTTAGTTATGCTTCTAGAATTTCCCTATTTCCCCTCAGGGTTTGGTGTATTCAGAATGGTGGTTATATTTACACTGGGGCGGCTGAAACTTGACCATTCTTTATTTCCAAGACACCGTTGACTAAACTTTGCAACATTTACAGTATCTGCTGAAATCAACACCTGGCTTCCTCTATACCAAGTAGCATTAGATAACTGACATTAAAGAAAAAAGAAAGAAGGTGATCACTGTCATTGGCCTCATTTTGGTATCAGTTACTTTTTACTGCCACCATTAAAAGAGTGAATGGTTAAATCTGGACATATCTGTAAAATAAAAAAATACACTAAAATTCAGACTCCATTGTGCCAGGTTATGTAGACATTAGAAGGGCTGAAGCTAAAAGCAGTACATAGGATCGTTTTGGTTGGAAAAGACCTTTAAAGTTATAGAGTCCAACCACACAACTGTATTCATATGCCCTGCAATTTGTTCCTTACTGAAGCCCCTATGAATGCCTGATGGCTGAAAGCAGAGAGCCTGGGGTGTTTTGGCTGTCACTGGCGGGTGACCCCAGGAGGCTGCAGGCCACTGAAGGAGTGGGGCAACTCCACCATGGGGAGCTCAGCCGCTGTCAAGCAAATTTAATACAACACTTCTTGCTGTATGGCCTGAAAGCCATTTCAACAAATACCATTATGGACTTGGGATTTTATGCTGCTTTTCGTGATATTATTCCCATAGTCAGTGGGAATAAAATTGACTTTGGGAACCCAAAAGTCAACCTGCAGATTTCTTTTTCTTGCACATCACTGCTAATAAGAAGATGGCTCAAAGTGAAATTAGCTCAGATCTTTAGCAGCAATACCCCAATACCGCTGTTTGCATTGCTGCTGCCATAGACAAACAGCTGCATCTGACCAAAACTTACTCAACCATTTGACTGTCGCACAGGGAGGACAAGTTACACCTGACTGTCCCATCAGTATGGGCTCTGGCTGATAGTCAAAAACGTAGTAAACACTGACTTGGTACCACGTGATACTCATATATGAAAGACATCCGAGATGCAAGCTATGCTGTTACTTTCCAGAATCTTCATGCAAATTAGAAGACACTATCTAGCCTTTAACATAATCAAATATCCTTTAAACACAAGGGGAGTAAGTTTATTTCAGTAGGTTCAACACTCAAGAGATGGTGCATCATTAAGCACAGCACACAGAAACTCTCTTTACAAATACTCCCCGCTCCCAAATCTTTATGTATTCGGAAATATTTCAGGCGCTGTGCCACTTCCAAGAGGTAAATAATGTCAGTTGTTTAAGCTGACTTGGAAGAAAGATGTGTCCTATCATCCCTTCCCCAAGCCCCGGGGTTCCGCAAAATCCAGCCACATTTGCACTGCATACTGTAAGTAACCACATCTTGTTTTTAAATCTTGACCACATCCTTTTACCTCCATCTCAGCTTGGTGGGCCTAATTTAAGTAGTGGTGTACTAATTGGATGAAAAAGCATTAAAAACGCCTGCAAAGCCAATCAGGAATCAAATCCCAGTGGCTATTTCACCTTCAATGGGCTTAATTTCCTTAGCTGTCAGATCAAAGGTATTGCAGATGGCACAAACGCAAACAGCAGAATTCAAACTTGAGGATTATTGACAAACAAATGCCACTGATCAGCAAAGCAAAACTGATAATTAGAGCTTTTATAAAATGCATAGGAAGTAAGAGGTTCATAAGAATTCTACTGATAGTCCAGTTGCTTTTTGCTCCCAGGTCTGTTTACTTAACTTTTATTGTACCCATCAGGTATAATACAAATGGGGATGGGGGGGAGCATAACATTGACTGGTTTTATTCCAATATTGGATTGAAAAGCCTATTAATTACACAAGATTACACAAGGAAATCACCGTTGTTTTCAACTGTTAAATGTAAATTACTTGGGGAAAAATAGTCACTGTGCTTTTAAAGCAATGACCAATTAACTTTTTAGATATTGTCCAGATGATCCAGAAGGAAAGGAGGTAATTTCTACAGGCAGAATGTCAATTTTTATGTGCTGTATCAGTTAAAAACTACATGCTAACGAAAAGCTATTCTGCATTGTCCAAAACAAAACTAAGAGTGGCTAAATTAATAGAACTATTCAGGTGACAAGATACCGTAAATCGTCACTGGTTTGAGGCTTTTTTATGCTCAGTCTTTAGGCTCAGACAATACAAAAAACAACAGCATGAAAATGTGATCACAGATGCATGAATTAATCTGTTTTATCAATTCAGTTCTAGTTTAAAGTAGTTCAAATGAGCTTTGATAATGAAAGGCAATGGGACCAGATCAAATGGTACAAGTGATTTGATTAACTCCATGCTAACCATCACGGGTAGATTTAATTTCGAACAGAGAGATCACGTCTGCCTGTGGTAAACAGCGCAGCATCTAAGGTAACACCTTCAGAGGACAGAGACTGAGATCTGCTGTCTTCACGGGTTTTAGCTACATCCCCCATTTCAAGCTTCTAGTATCTTCTCAAGACAAACAACTACAATAAAGAGAACGATGCAAGTTTCTAGAACACCAAGAAGCCACTTGATGAATAAAATCTGCTGTGTAAACTCTCTCTAAATCTACTGAAAAGTGTAATTAAAATTATGTACACAAGCCCTGGGGCCCAGTTCAGCAGTCAACTAGAGCAAATGGGATAAAGCCACAGCAAAAACTATATACCCTAAACTATTTCATCAACACATGAACTCCAGTAGTAATGAACATGCTGCAGTACCAGAAATGTTTATTTACTCCATCCCTGTAAAAACAAGGCCACTCTCATTTTGCTCTCTTTCAAAGGGACATGCAATTCTTCCACTGCATAGCAACAACAGTTTAAATCAATACAAATGCATTCTCATTTGTCTCCAATATATCTGTGTCAAAATTTTAGGAATATAAAACATAATATAATGATGCAGACAATTAGCTAGCAATGAGTTCTTAACATTTGCTCTCCTGTGAAAACCTAAACCAAAACCAACCTAAGAGCCAAGAGAACATACGCAAAAAGGCTAGACTCCAAAAAACCTCCAGCAAAGTTAAGATACTCTTTACTCGCAGTGCTGTACGCAAGGTGAGAGCAGACACTGATTACAGGATGGGTGACCACAGTAGGAAGAGAGAGCTCTGGGAGATACGGCATCATGAAAGCCTTGGGGAATGACTGAAGTAAGACCGCAAGAGAAATGGAAATTCTATGTAAGGAGACTTCGTAAATTCTCAAAACATTGACAGTGATGGAAAAAATATCAAGGAAAGAAAGATGGTTACTTTACAGGATAAAAAAGGAAAACGGTTGTCTGATTTGTATTTATACCTACCATGAAAACGGTAACAGGCAACAACAACAGGCTTGACCTACCTCAGACAGATACTAAGTTTTCCCTTGTTTTTGGATCTTGGCCACCCCAGCTGATCAAGCATCTACAGAGTGGAGAAACTCAGCTGGGCTGGGCTGTGCCTCAGCTGCCTCAGTCAGATCATTCCTTCCTCCTCTTCCACTCAACCTCCCTGATCCAAATACTTCTACTGATCCCCTTCCTCAGCCCTCGGAGCACAGGCTGCAGGTCCTTGTCACCAGGACAGCTTGGCTTCCTTGACTTCTGCTGGTCTGACCTTGGGTTATTTTATTTAAAACTACCACTGCATTTGTTACTCTTTTTATTTAATGATCTTTACATAATTTTAGACATTTACTTGTGGGGAGAATTCTCACTCATTGAGCTTCCAAAACATTATCTAATTAGGATGAATTTGAAGTATCTGGGCTTACTCTTAAAGAGACAGATCTATCAGTATCTTGAGAGAAATCAAATGCATACATAAAAAAGGAAAACGGCTTCTTCGGTTTACAACTAAATAGAGATTTATCAACTCAAGTTGTTTAAAACAGAATCATCCCACTATGATTAATATTTTGATGTAAAGCTAGAGCTGCTATAAAGAAGGAAATGAACAAAAATATTGGAATGATATTGTATAATATGGAAAGATCTGAAGCAATGTTTTGGGAAAACATGGCTGGAAAGACCTCCTGGCATATCACATACCAAGTTTAGCCTTAGTCATATTTTATTACAGCTGAACTTTTGGCTCAAAGAATAGAAAGAAAGAATTTGCAAAAAAACCCCATGAAACTAGTGATGTAAAATTAGATTAATGTGCTGAAACCTCAAGTAATACACTTCAAAAACATAGAATTAATTTACGTTTGAGGTCAACAAACATTTTGAAGCAAATGATTAAGTCTCAAATGACCAAAAGATATTTAGTATCTATATTCATGGAACAGAATCAAGCAAGCAATAAGGAGACATTGTTTTGTTTAAGGCCAAATTACAATATTTATTCAAAAAGGTGTACTACACCCTTCTTTTGTGCCAGTAAAAGGATTATTGTTTTTGCATGATGACGCTAAATTTTCAAAACAGAGGAAAAAAACCATCTCAACGTCAAAATGTATCCATGTCAAATCTTTTTTGGAACAAAGTTCATAGCTTGGAAGCTCAAAGGACAAATAAATATATTTTCTGCATTTCATTTCTCTACAGTCATAAGAAGATATTCTAATATTAGGCAAGTCTTTAACACTGAAATTCTTAATAATAAGGCAAGACGACTAACGTGTTTTAAGTCTAGCTTGCACTAAATGGGTCATATGACTCAATTTCAGTACAAAAGCCAGCAGCTACACTTGAATTACACCAAGACTTCTCCAAACTAATTTTATTTTGCTATCAGTGTTGAGCAGAAGAGGCAGAAATGGCAGCAGCACCCTTAAGCCAAAATACCAGAAGCAGCATTTGACTGCTCAGGATGTATTCACACACCACATTGAAGCAACTCCTTGCTATACCTTGATCTGGACCGGTGTTTCTGAACTAGAAATCCAGAAGTTGCCATTAACTACTATGGTAAGAATACTTCTTAGGAAAAATTGCTGGTTTTCTAATCTTGTCAGCTACACTTAATGGGATGTATTCTGAATACACAGTTCAAATAAACCAGCTAGAACTAAAGTTTGCCTTAATGCTTTTTGCAATTGTAAACAGAAGAACTAGTTTAGAAGAGCAAGCTTAAAATACTACTAAAATACCACAGCTAAGCAGCTGTAAAATACTTCTGTGAACAAACTGCAAGTTGATCTTTCACATATTATACATTTTTCATAATTGCCTATTTAAACAAAAGTCACTGAATGTGTGATATACTATATATGTATATAATTAAAAGATCACAAACAATTAATATATAGGGTAAAGAGTTCACTATAAAAGTACTATTATTTCACTTGCATGCCAGTTCCATGTGTACGTGACGTAGCTGATCTATTAAGGAGGTTCTCAAAGAGTAACCTGAAGGGAAGCTTAAATTGGGTTTTTTTCTTTGTTTGCTTGCTTTTTTCTACTATCTTCCATTCAGCTACTCTCAGGTTTTGCCTGTCAGTTTATATTTCAACCCAATGAGAAAATGCCCAGCCAGTGTCTTGGACTCACTGGAATCAGTAAGAAAGGTGCCAGTAGCCTCAAGACCAGTTACTATTAATGATGAATCACTGGAGTACAAACTCTTCAAAACATGGTATCACTTTTTGTTTAAGAAAAATTCTCTGAGTCAGACTGGCATCTCTTCTGTGTTGTGGAGAATCAAAAATATCTTATACTTTTAAAATTAGTTTTACAATATTGAAATGTAATCATTCTTTAAACATACAAACAAAAAGAAAAGTTTTTTTTCTATTTTCCATCAAGGAATGTAAAAATTATTAAGATGAATCGTTATATTCAGTGATCTTAATTACAGGATGAACTGAGTAGGGACTAGAGATAAATTATTTTACATTTCCTTGATCAGAGACATGCAATCATGTTATAGAAGAAGGCTCCTGTGATTGATTATTCTGTTTATTAGGACTGGAAGTAGGCTAGATAAAAGGGAAATTAATTTGTGCATGCACCAGTTGGACTAAAGCTTTTTTGAACTTACTTAAGTTGACAATAAACACAATCCATGTTACAGAGATTTGGGATGCTTGCTAGTTTACATTGTAGCCCACAGAGTAACCAATGAAAAAAAGTTAACCATCTCAGGTATATCAAAAATTACAAACCCACTTTGTTCTATTACAACGGATACATTGCTTGCAAGAGCGTCTTACCTGTTCCCATATATTATTCTGAGGAGGTAACAGCCACATTAACCCCATGTCCTGAACCATTTATTAGGAGAAGATGCAGCACTGTACAACCCTGGGAAGCCATCTCACATGTAAAGGGTTGAATGCAACGTGGATCATTCAAAGGGAATGGGCTTTGCCCAAGTCAATACAAAGTTTTGAAAAATACCGCACCGATGTTCCACCGACGTAAAAATGTGCGCATTGAGCTGTTTGCTTCTGCTCCTTAGCTGGAGTTCACTGTCCCTCACAGCCGAACCAGAGCAAGAAGCTGTCTGGTCTCTCCTTGCCTGCTTTAAATCAAGACCATCCTGGTACGTTTTAACAGACTTCTGCAAGACACAGACTTTGTCAGGGATGCCCAAGTGCGCTCTTCCTTTGGTTCGGGGGTGGGCTCTATAATAGCTTAAATCACTGGAGCATTTTCTGTGGTGATAATTCACTCTCCAACTCTATTACAATAACTTTACTAAGTCAGTGTAATCACATTTATGAAAGAAAAGCTTGGGCCAAGATATTCCATTACAAAGCCAAGTGTGAACCTGTGACCTCAGTGTGGAAGTGAAACCGTAGCATCAATGATGACATGTTTGTAATTCTGTTTTGATTAATTATAGCTGAAATCTCACCAGTTCATACTGAAGAATTACATCTTAACTCTCACTACTATAGGTAAGTAAACGTGAGAAAAAATAGTAATTTTATTTCCTTACACTTTCAGCATTCAGAGTGAAGGTTAGACAGGAAAATGTGTGAAAATGCTCACAATGCTGCCTGAAGATGGAAATTCTTCTGAAATTAGCTTAAGTTAGTCTATATATTGAACACAAATCTTTAGCATGTACTATCGATGTAATAGTATGATAAATCACAGTCATGTTCCATTAAATCAAAGCAGTTCAGAAAGGAAAAGCACATACAAATAGGTAAATAGCAATGCAGATCCTATACATCTCCAAGGCTTAATTTATAGTGAAACAATTTATTGAAAAAACAATTATATTACAAGCTCTGTTTCTGTGTGGGACAACTGTGTGAGACATTCAGATATTTAGAACTATGTTTAACTAGACTGCCTGTACTAATTGCATTTTTACAGCATAATGCGATAAAAGAATTCAGTTGAAAACAAAAGCTTCAAGTGAACAAACTTTTAAAAAGCAGAAAATCCTGTTAATCTTCAAAGGAAAACTGTCTTACTTCTGTTTTGGAAGCAGATTTACTGCACATACATAGTCCCTTGTTACAGGTAGTTTGCAGAGGATGCTGTGTCTCTGCAATGTGCCAGGCACACAGTGGTCAAGCAGCATAGGTACAAGGACACAACTTGCGTTTTCAGGAGTGCTGCAGCCCAAACTGAACTCCCTGATCTGGGCAAATCTCTGCAGTTCTGCCCAGATGGGTTAACCAGAATTCAGGTGGATGGAGAAGAACTATGAAGTCTCTTTTGAGCAAACTCACAGGAGCAGTTTTTTGGGCAATGCGGAGCCCTACTCTCACTTTCGGAGCAGCAGTAGATTTCCAACACAGCTTTCATTCACACCTCATGGAGGTATGTGCCTTTTGCTTAATCTGGCACTCTCCAGGTAAGCTAAAGATACACTTCTTAATGGCTACAACAAAAGGTGTCCTTCTCCGCTCTGCATATCTATTACCAGCACTTTCAGGTGACCGGCACAGTGAATGTGGTGTCCTAATGTGCTGTACAAATTAAAGGACAGAGGATACAGGATTGTCACAGCCCAACCATAAAAGGTCCAAGTTATGCTTTAAATAATCCCCAGCTCAGTTTAAAAATCAAAGGATAATGCATTTTACCATCTTATTTTGGATTGCTGGCACCCTCAAGCCTCTTTTCACTGTCATCAGAAACCTTCCTTGGAATTTTAGCTGTGTTAAAACAATATTTAAAAATAAAAAAAAAAAAAGAGAAAGAAAAGGGCGCTCATCTTTTTCCACTAGCAGTATTTTAGAGTGCTACCATATAAAAGGAAGGCTCAAAGCAAACATCTCAGAAGTTGGCCATATCTGGAATAGTAGTTTTCTCATCTATCCAGCACAATGTAAAGGCATAAAAATTGTTATCTAATAGAAAAGTTCATGTTCTAGCTAAATGTTCTTTCTTCTGACTTGGCTGAAAGGTCAAAAAATACTAAGTAATATTTCATTAGAAATACCAGAGTTCAGTTAACTATGATTCACCAAGTAGGAAAAGAAGTATCAGAGAATATATAAATAAATCTCTGCTTTAGCCTTTGAACAGCTGCAAATGTAAAGAATATTTCTTTCTGTTACTTTAAAATAAGCCTATTTAAAAAATATGACAACAGTTCACTATTTTTCACTAAACAGACACAATGCCCTCTGACTTTTAAGAGTAACTGCACACTATGAATAATGAATGGTGAGTAGTCAAAAGGAATAGTTCACGTGTAAGCCCACAGGTGCAATATTACTTGTGGACAACGCTTGAAAATTAATTTTAGAAATCAAAAAATCAATAAACAGTTTATTAACTAAACCCAAGAATTCTATTATAAAGGATATTGTTTTAAAGTAGTTTGATTTTTCTAGTTCATAAACATCACTGACTAATGAAAAGATCTGGTGGTGTCTAGTGCCAACAGCATCTGTTGTTACCACCATACAGAAAGCTTCTCTCTCTCTGCCTGCGCAAACACCATTGATACAGCTCTAAATAAATAGATCAAACCATTAAAAATCACTAATTGTAAAAAAACTATAAAAGTTATTAAGGAACAAGTATGCACGGGTTTATTATAATAACTTTCATGTACTTGCAAGCCAACTCTTTGATGACAGTTTCTTTTTTTGTATCAAATGCAATGTTGTTCTTACATAAAAAGAAGACACACATTTCACCAAAATCAATCATCTTAATGCTGACCTATATACAATGAAACATTCTCCTCAATCACACCAAACGAACGCTTCTGAAATCCTTCTTAAAAAATACTGTTCTGGAAATATTTTTCAAAGAGAGTACTGAACATTTCCTTACCTGTGCTAGTGCACTCCTACCAAAAAGAGTCGCAATTTGTACTATCACATTTCATTTGTGCCATTCACAGACTGCACCCATTCCAAGCTCCTTCAACAACAGAAACCTGTTCAGGATATCAGCTGATACGTTTGAAGTATCTTCCAGTTACATCCTATTGAACTTGTTCTTCAATTCAAACTAACTAATACAATAAACATTAATCTAGTAGAGGTGATCTGTTTCTTCCTAGGTATCACGCGCATACTCCTACTGCTTCTAATTGAACTCTGCTCAATTCTTCATGTTCTTATTTCTAATTTTGCCCCATCTCTGTTTCTTCTTCCTTTTAACACTCTAAGGATTTCAAGATACTGTAATTCCCTACGCATTCATACAATATCATGCATTATTTGGATATAGTCAGCCTCTTGTCATTGTCACCCCCAGCATATCAATAATAAAGGATAACAGTAAGAATGCATGGGAGAAAATGAACATGTCCATAATTTGCAAAAACATATTTTTATTAGGCTTGATAGTGATTTTGGCCATGATTTTCAAAAACCACTACTAACTTGGGTAAACAATTTTGGTGCCCTCCCAGTAGAAGGTACTAAAGTGGTCTGACACTCATCATGCACAAAGTGTTGCCCTAGGTTGAGCAACTAAACTAGTAAAACACAGGACTGAAGAAACTTTGGTGGTCCATTCCCAGGCACAAAGAAAGATCCACTAAAAATTATTACTAACTTTGTAAGATCCTAATGTTTTTATCGGCTTTTGGGTTTCCTCGTACTGGTTCAGATAAGCAATTACTACAGAACCATCTGAACAGATTTGCACTGCTGCTTCTAATAACTCTCCAAAATCCAAGAAGGATTTTCTACAACATTTGATGTCAGGAAGTTACATGAAATTTTCCTGGAACTTCCTTCTTCAAAGCATGACATTTTCTACCTTTATTGGCTCTGTTTCCACCCTAGACTTGTTTGAGACATTTTCTTGTGGAGACGAAAGTCTCGGTGTTACTATGAGACAGAAAAGTGCTAAAGCTCATACCATCACTGCCAGTTACAAAATCTCTGGCTAGTATAAGACCAGCTGAATGTTTCAGAAAGAAAATGTGAAACAGATCCTGGCAATCTGTCTGATCTTCAGGGGAACAGAAAATAAAAAGACTGATGAACAATTATTGGCTATGTATCTCCCGAAAAGTTGAGAGATTCTGGCCTTTGGAATGACAACTCACATCAGTGGCAAGAAGGAGCTGCATTTAGGGAATAAGCTTCATCTCACCAAGATGTAGTTACTCTCTTGGGATAAGTATGACCTAGGGCAGGCAAAAAGCTGCTCAAGTAAACTGGGAGATGTTACAGAAACAGATGAAATACAAACTCAACCCTACATACAGACATTTGGGTGGAGGGAAGAACCAGAAGCCAAGCTAACAGGCAAGAGAGACTATAAACTCTTGTTTTGTATAGTTCCTATCACTGTAAACTGTTGGAGGGATCTCCACAATTCAAACATTAAAATCAGTATTTGTAACTCTTCAGGAAAAGAGCACCAAAGAAAAAGAAACAGAAGATGGTACTCAGCATTACTGGCACCACTATCTCTCAGAATTACTGGTAACTCAGGGGGAACAAGATCTTTAATGTATATAGGCAATAAGCTAGCACATCCCAAGAGGATATACTGTTGATAATATGAGATAACGAAAACCACCAAACCATATGAGAGAACTGGATGATCTGCTCCTTAAAGATGTATTTGTAAAACATGAAAAGAACATTCATCTGAGAGACTTAAGATAAAATATCATGCAGTCAGTAGTAACACATCAGGAGCTCCTAAATTTTTCTGTTTCTGATACCAAAAGGATAACTACACTCTGGACCTGCACATTCACTATGTAAAGTTTAGTTACTCACAAGCATGAAAGTTCATTGGCTCAGCAAACTAGAGGAAAATTCTGCATTTGGGAGAAAGTGCAGATATGAAAATGTGGAAGAACTCTCCCCACCCCAGCCCAACCAGGGACCAAGGGCCCTTCCAAAGAAGGCAACATGTGACCAAAAAAAACCCCTCAAAACCCAAAAAAACCCACACGCTAATTCTGGGTTAAGGATGCAATCAGACTGAAGTGTACATCACACATTAAAAAAAAAAAGAATACTCAGCTAGAAATTAATTTAAACAGGAAATTTTGGCCTAAAGAAAACAGAAAAGGAAGCAGAGAGCCTCTAACTTCCAATTCATGTTATAAAAGAATACAAATGCGCTATGCAAAAAAACCAAACTCAAATAACATGCATTTTCTTCTCTGTAAGTAGAAAAAAAAAAGCAGTTTTTACAGATAATGAGGCCATTAGTAACCAAAATGAATGTTAAAAGACAACTTTAAAATAGCACACCCAGAAAATTTGTGCCTTAGAATCCTAAAAGTATTTGTGAGAGTGTAATTTTAATGACGCTAATTTTCAATACATTTTGGAACACTACAGAAATTCACTAAGACTGCTAGCATTTTCTGCCAATATTTGAAGATGGTAAGCAGTATGATCTCAGTAATTACAGAGCTCTAAGCCCATTATTAATCCCAGGGAAAATAACCACCAAACTGATAAAGAATAAATTCACTACGAAATGACACGAATAAAACTGATGCCAGTCAATGCCATTTTATAGAAACTTGGTTGGTAAAACAGAAAGGTTTATTTTATCATCTGATAAAGTTACGAACCATGGTCAATAGAAGTTACTCGACAGATGAACCACACACTTTTGAACAGCATTTAGCGTATAGTCAGACAACGTTCAGAGGAAGAAATTATCATCAGTACCATCAAATGGATTAAGATATAGATACAAAATATTAGCTGTGAACATGAAATAATTGATGAAGAGCGCTCTACATTACCCCGTAAAATCATCCAGCACCAGCTCAACATTATCAAAGAGTATCATCAATGATAGAAAAGTAAATATTTTTGACAGCAGTTACAGCATAAAAAAATGCCGCACTGGTTAATAAAGGCAGCAGAGTGGTTATTCAGAGTAATATGGATTGCTTTGTAAGTTGAGGACACTGAATTACAGCCATGTGGACCTATGTAGCGAGAAAGGACGAACAAATGCAGGGAACACCCAGAAAATGGTGCACAGAAACCAAGGACTTAAAAAATAAATATAATCTTCAAAGCACAGAAACAATTCAACACAAATGCCAGCAAAACCTTATGATAAAAAGCAGTAATAAACCCCCACACGTGTAAGTGCGTAAGACCAGAGATACTACTGTAGTTCACAGCATCAGTGACACTGGAATAGGGAATACAGCTGTATAAACCCCCACTGTTTTCCCAAGACTGCAAAGATCTCGGGTTTTTTTGATGTTTTCTCCATAATTCACCAAAAAGGGGGAGAAATCTGTACCTCTGTAATATATTAACCAGAACACCCCACATGCTGTTAGTAGCACAGTGAGGGATTTAGGAAGTTGTGTGAAAAGAGCACAGCAGCAGTTTGGAAAGACTGAAGAGCACCAATGAATGTTCATGAACACAGAAAGAGACTCCCAGGAGGGTAAGGAAGCTAAAGCCTGATGTTAGTGACTGGGCAGTACTGGGTGTGGGGTAGGTACAGTGGTAAGACAGATCTTACCACTGATGTGTTTTGGGGTTATTTCCTACCGCAGCAATTACTTAACACCAAAGCCACTTAAAAAATCATACAGTGCTTCTTTGCTTCGCTACATCGTGGCTCTTCAATCTGTAGCTTAAAAAACAACCCTGAATAAATGTAGACTTTATGCCAGATGTCTTTATTTGAGAGAGCTGGATTGCCATAGCCTTAACTGACAGCACCGACAGAAGTACATCCTCACGTATCTGCACAGGAACTAACTGCATGAGTGGCTTCACCAGGGAAAAACCTGAAAAGCAGCTGTACAGGAAACCACGTCCCCAAGGTAAGCTCCTGTTTGGTGATTACTTTTGGCTTACCTGGTCGTGAGACCCTTGAGCTGCTGAACGCTGCTCCTCGCAGGCTGCTGTCAGGAGTCTGGGGGTTTGAGTTACCATGGAGATCACTGCATCTGACAGCTGAGAGGGCTGCAATGAGAGACAGAGGTACCCGTCAAGCCAGTTTCCATCACCTCATCAAAACACGAGCATTTGAATGAATCCTTTTGCTTTGGGCACTCGCCAAGGTACCATCTCCCAAGTTAGGAGCTCTGGCAGAACCATAAAAGGAAAAAAACCACCACCCATCACAGAAGGAATCGGAGAGGCAAGGGCAAGCCTCAGCAACTCACAGCATGTGAGAGCTTTGCAAAGTCGTGCACTTTTTCAGGAATCTGGAAGAGTACAATATACCCTGAGCTTGGCTCAACAATTTTCAGCCTCTTTGGTCAAGTACAGCATCAGCAAGTGACTCATCCAGAATCACTGCTGAGGACAGGGCTGGAAGGCCAGCACAGCAGGGGGGATACAGAAGTGGGAACTGATTGAGTGTCACTTCTGCACAAGAAGAAGCAAGTAGGCCAAAGAAATTACCGTCCTGTACGTTTTTTTGAGGAAACTCTAAATGAAAGTATTTATGAAAATCAAACATGAAAGATAGCCTGGCATTCTTCTGCAATAATAAACCTATTTGCAGACTTTTCCATGCCTGTCATCAAGCATGATGAGTAAAGCCTTATTTCGTAATTCCATTACGATTTGACCACCATGTATCTTGACTAGCTCCCTACTCCTGCACTGCAAGCCTGAAGTGTTATGCTCTATTTTTGTCTATATAATCTAATAATTAAACACTATAAAGTGAAATGAGATATTCATTGGAAATGAGATATTCATTTTAAAATTATGCTTTTCCACACAAATGTCTTAACAGCTTTTAAAACTATGCTTTAAGGATCATTTGATGATGTAATCAGTTTAACAAATAACACAACATCAGGAGAAGCTTTCATAAATTCAATTCTAATTCTCAGTCTGCAGTAGTACAACATGTTCTCATTTACATCACTGTGAGACAAGTACACCATCTAACCAAACACAGCTACTCACCTGAGACAGAGTTGTACCTATTCTAATCATAGCTGGATGACTACAAGGGACAGGACGTTACTATTTAAGCATCACAAAGTATCAACAATACATCAAGCAGACATCCATAGATTTTCTGAGTTTGTCCACTGAATATATATGAACCTCCATCTATCTGGCTGCCTACATAATTACCTATCTAATTTGCAGACGGCATTCTGAGATGATGGTTGTCATCTCTCCACCTTATTTTCAAATTGTCTCTCATCTCATTTTTCTGTTGAGCATATTATGTTTACGCAAAATATAATATACTCAAGAAGCATAACTCTGTGTAAATATAAAATATGAAGATCCAAGCAACACTTAGAGGATTTTTGTGTTACAACTTCCCCATGTCTTATGGGAAAGCTGTTAAACAGTATTATATAGTAAAATTATCTCTATTCAGCACTCTGACATGATGCTACGCAACAGTAACTAACGCATACTGAGGCTGCTCTGATGACAAATACCAGGAAAATAACTGGCTCATCTGTGCTGAAGGCTTCTGCAAGATTCATGGAGTTTAAAGGACACTAAAATACCAGCTACTCATACTGTAGCACTGTGGCTGGAAGTACTGTTATTGAAGAAATTGTATTTAAATTTTCCTGTTATAATTACACTCAAATTGGTTGGGCCATGTTTTCATTTTTTCTGTTTACAGATCTTCTATACTGGTAGCTTTTACTAGTGATGGGATCACTTAAAGGCCACTCATCTTTCCACGTGGCTACAGAGCCAGCAGAAGGTACCCCCACAGGCAGCACTGGTAACATCGGCTGGAAGAACTCATTGAATCCTATGGTAAGATCGGCTTTGGTTACCTTGCCAGACAATTCTATTGAACAAGTCTTTTGTGTGAAGACTAGAGCCAAGTAAATTAATGACTTTCAAGAATGAAGCAAGAGGAAAGAGATAAATCAGAGATTGAAATAAATTATTTATTATTTTTTTATCACCCATAAGTATCAGTAGCACTTAAAAGTTACACAGATTTCCCTTATGACTGGGGGAGAGCATACACATGGACGGTTGTAATAATTTGTCAATTTACCCATAAGGCTTTACTCAACTACAAAATAATTTCTTAAAATCTAATTTCACACAGAAATAAGAGCTAATATAAGCTTTGAAATAAACACTAAGCAAAGGCTGAAAATGCTTTTCAAACTTTCATTTTTACCTTTATTGATAAGATTAACATTACAACCTACCGCTATTTACAACAGTGGTAAAGGTCACCACAATCTAGAAAGAAAGGGGGAAAAAAACCACCAGAGATCACAGAATACAGCTGCAAAAGTGATCAGAGGGCTGTAGAAAATACTTTAATATGAAGTATGTGTAGAGTTCAACTTGTGTAGTTTATTAAAAAAAACCAGACAGATGACCTCATTACAGCATCTAAGTATTTTCATGGGGAGAAAATAGTAAGTACCAACCGTCTTGTTAATCTAGCAAAGAAGGATACACATAAAACAAATGAGCATCTGGAAGCTGATGGCAAATTCAAATGAGAAATGAAGTACATGCTTTTCATCACCTGTGATCAACAGCTAGCGCAGCTATCAAAGGAGAAAGCAGAGATTCTCCACGTGTTGATACCGAGGTTTAGTGTTATTAACTACTTGTCAGTTCCATCCCTGTGGGCAGTAAGTTTTCTGGGCAGAAAAAGCTTTGACTGGGGTATTTCAGTGGGTCAGATAAGCAGTTCCCCACTCCAGCTAAAACCCAGGTGCTGCCGTGACCCCACAGCACCACACTTCCAGCTCTCTCCCTACAACAGCTGCCTTGCTTCAGGCCCACAGGTAACGTGGGCTTCTCTCAAAAGGGGGAACGGGAAAAGAAACAGAAATAAGAACAAGAAATGGCCTAAACGATACACTGAACTGCTCTCACAGTTAGCAACCTTAAAAATTCCGGCCCTTAAGCAGAGATAAGGAAAGATATTGGAAGTGTCAATTTAGCCAGCGTTAGTGCTGTTGCTGCGCCTTGGGCTGCTAAGCTGCCAGGAAATTTAACCACGTTTAAATAACAACCAAAACTAACAGTTGAAAAATTTCATTCATTTGCACCGATTGGAAGTCTGGTAGATACAGTTTGATTTTGGATGATGCACTACTTTTGAAAACACAGAAGTCAGCCAAACAATGTAAATAAGTCCATCAATCTCCTCATCTCTCAGCTGCTCCATTGGACACCACCTTTGCGAAGCAAAACTGTGGAAAACATGGACACCCAAACCACGCGCAGGCACCCGATACAAAAATCCCTGCCTGTATCAGAAGTGCAAATTTAATTTAAATTTTTTTAAAATTTAATTTATTACTAATGTTGCCTTCCACCCCTGTCCCCACAGTCAGTCAGAGAGCAGCTGCCACCTGGGACACGGCAGAGCACAAGCTCGGTGCCAGTGCTGAGCTGCACATCACCGTTCACATCGAGAAGCCAATATAAGGGACGTTCGCTTAAAGGAGGCCTCAATTTGGTGCTGCCCTTAGTAGGCCATAGATGAAATACTGCATTTATCCACTGCTTCATCCGCAGATTTCCCTTTGCAGGCAGCTGCATGACTTTCAGAAACTGAAATTAGAGGCCAGATTTATAGGAGGGACTCAAAATTATCAGCTGTGCAGGTGGCATGGATTAAGAGCCCCTAAAGAATAGATTTACTCTTGATTTAAACTCGGAGTAATTAGTCACACTAATTATGAAGCTGGTTTTGTAAATTCTACTAAATTCCTCTAAATAGTTTTAGATACTTATTTTTTCCCATCTGATTTGTGTTTAAGTTGTGCATAGTTTCAACTAAATTGTTTTATTTCTTTTTATTAAACAACATGGTTGAGGAGAAACCAAACCAGTGACATTTCTACTCCGTTTCATCACATTTCCCTTAATGCTATTCCATAATAAAACCAAAATATTAATTGGGTGACTAACTTATTATCCCCTTCCTTTCTGGATTTTAAAGGCACGGGAGAGTTTAAATGATAAATAGGCCATCTTCAACAGACAGCGAACTACAAAAGCATTTTTGAGAGATATCACTCTATCTCTGGGAAAGAAATGCAGGATATCTAGTGCACAACATTAATATTTTGGTTTCTTTCAATCTGATAAACAGCTTTAATATTTTCTAACAGTGCCTGGGGGATTATACTTGCAGCAAACCAGGACTATATGGAAGATTCCAATAGGACATCAATAATTACGCCACCCTTCTGCAAAAAATAACCTAGACTGTATTTTCTGAAGCAATTCCTAAAATGTGTATGAATCAGTGAAGAGAACATTGCAAGATTTGCAAAACTTTTGCTGACGTGCTGAGTTTCTTTATGGATTAATTAACATTACACATAAATGCATAATCACAGCGGTACAGCCAGAGCCGTGGCTGTCCCTGGGGCATGGCCAGCAATTCACCTGTACAAGGACCATGGACAACACTGCAGTCACTGGGAGCCAAAACCATCACCGCCATTTTCAACATAACACAAGGTGCTGGGTTTCTCTCTCATGTCTCCACAGAGCACCTATGCACTGGAAATGCAACCTCTGTTCAGAAAACCCCACACAATGCCTGCATATTAATGTTTTTGCCCTAAGGCCTTATAAAGTAAATAAATACTATTTAATGGCTTGCTACATGTACATATCTGTCTTTCCCCCATGGACGCCTCCTCTAAAGGAAGTTAGGAGAATCTTTTTATTTTAAATCTGCCATAGCTCAGATTTGATGAGGGAAGCAAAGTCATGAGTCAGTTACAAATTGGAGAGCCAACTTCAAAGTAAATATTCCTCACAGCACTACTGCAAAAAGTTTTCCCATGGTAAAATGTGAGCTAAGGCAACAAAAAAATCCCCCAGAAATAACCCGTCTTCCCAGAAAAACTTAAAATACTTAGATTTGAGAGCCTCTCCTCAGAATATGGCAGTTTTTCAGGTGCAGCTCACAGCGCCTGGCCTGCCACTTTGAAGCAAGTGTCATGAGGGAACACAAAACTGCAAGTGGAAATGCTTTTCATGTTTCATCTTAACTCACTCCATCAAAGCTTGTGGACATCATGAAATTAAGAATTTTGGAAGCACAGTCTCCTTAATCTGGCTATATTCTGCAACCCTTTTTATGCAGGCTCTTAGCATCCCGAGCAGTAACTCAATACAAGCAGCCTTACAGCCAGACTGGAAGCCACAGTTACAGCATCGATTCTCAAAATTATTTACCACAGTCAATGCTTTGCCTGCACAGACGTTTCAGCGGCTTTAGCTTTTTCCTGCTTCAGCTGTGTAGTTCAATGTAGTTGATATTCTCTCTATCACGCGTAACAGTTTCGGAGACGGGTGATTCATGAGCTGCCTACCATTATTTGATAGCCCAGGACTTTCAGCAATAATAATGAATTTATGGAAAGCTTAGCTGTCAGTAACTAAGGCAGGTACCAATACTGAAAATGCTTAGTACTGTAAGAGGATTTTTTCAGTACATGGATTCATGGGTGCTGTGGCCTACAACACAGCAATTCTGATAAGTTTTTATCAGAAAGATATGCACATATCAAACAGCACAACGTTTATTTTACCAACCCTCAGGCAAACCAAATGTTATTTTTCCAATTAACAAGTCCACATTAAAAAAAATACTTCTCTTGATAGTAACTCATGAGATTTCTGCTGAACTTTATAAAACATGAAACAAAAAGCGCAGCACGTCTAAGACTGTTGTGATGAAAACATAAAGAAAAGCGCTTAATTATTAAATCTGTGATGCTGCAGGTAGGTGGGCAAGAATTATCCCCTTCAGAAGCACTGAACTGTAATCCTCTCGGTCTGCCTATTTAGCTCTACCTCAGGCGAAAGCATAGAAAAAGAAACAGAAAAGAAGAATTACATTGCCCTACCAGTCACCACTAACTGATTTAAAAGTAAGTGCAAACTTAAAAAGAAAGCTACACAATTTAGTTTAATTCATGTAACTTTTGCCCTGAGTAGATCTGTCATTCTAACTTAAGAAATGAACTTTCAAGCCTTTGGCCCCCCGTTGTGCAAATATCCCATTGCTTTCAGCACGCACACCTTGGAGGGACCCGACTGCAGAGCCGTATGTGAACAGATTTGTTGTTGCCCACATTTGGATGATGCAGGGTGTGCACAGTTTTCTCGAGGTGCATCGGTAATGTGAATTGCAGCCTGTGGCAAAGACAGAGCTAGTACAATTTTCTTAAACAAGGTTTAATATGTGTAGCCAATATCATCAGCTTCATTTTGGATTAGCTGCAGTTTCCAAGAAATTCTGAAGGTGGGACATGACGGGCACTGCGGTAACATAATCTTGATGTTGTGGAGGCATAAACAACTGCCGCAAGGTCAGGCTTCAGGAGAAAGGACTACAATCAACTTACTAGGAACAGAGATGGCAGAGGTACTCTGGACACGACACAGGGAATTTGGGGAGCAGCTTGTCCCCAAAGGACCTTTAGGGACTTCACGGGGGTGGAACTTCAGCTACACATTACTGTAACCAGATGCATATATATGGTAATTCATATATTTAAGTCACATTTTCCCCTTCCATTACAGCAATTGTATGAAACACTTCAGGCTAGAAGCTGCTGAATCAGGAAATGGATCAGAAGCTAACTAAAATGTCTTTCTAGTTATTGATTCCTGCTCTGTTTCATGTCAGCTTCCTCGAATCCATCCAACACAAGCACGAAAGGGTAATGAGTTTCTGAACACACACTCTAATAGTGCACACTGCATCAAAGCTTTCAGTAATTGCCTGGATGCTGCTTCCCAGCAGTACTAAACAACTTAAATATCATTAGCTGGAAGCCCTATGGGCTGCATTTCCCCACTGGAACACCTCTTACACTAATCCATTTATCAGGCTGACAGATGACTGAATCGCTGGTACTATGGACCCATTTCTCCTAATAATATTTCTCAAGCCAATATTGTGGTTGGTTCCTTATCTGGTACATTTTTGCAAAGGAAAAAACTTGCATTATATAGAGCGGGGAGAGAACCAGACGTATTCATCTCTTCTCAGTACTGAACAATGTTATTTGTTTGATCAGCCAGCTAAGTATAAAATGCTGGAGCTACCAGGCAGAAAATGGAAGTGAAATGTATGCATTATGGAACTGCACAATGCCAAAAATAACAGGGTAACACACAAACACTGGAAGGACTTTTGGAAGTTTTCCAGCCATTCAAAAGTTTTCGGAAGTTTGGATAAGAGAACAGTTTTCAGGGTATCCTTCCTGAAGATGGCCTGACTACAGCTGGCAAGCCAAAATTTCTCCATACCATTTGCTTCTTGTACATCCTTCAGAATGACAGGCAACAAAAGAAATTGTAAAGCTGTTTGAATTACCTACAAATAGATATGAAATGAACATCATGCAGCCACAGACCTATGCACTTTGCAAGCTACTAGAGAATTCTCATAAAAGTACAAAAAAACCTACTTAATTTCTTGAGCAGTTTTCTAATGCTGTAACAAAACCTAATTTATCACTGTAACCCTGCTGCGTCTCGTTCCAGACAGATTCCTCTAAGTGGACCTCTGCAGGGGTTAAAATCCTGGGGACTGCAGGCAAGGTCTTCCCAAAAGTGCCATGGTGTTGAAACAAAATCACTGTAAAAATGCTGAATTCTCATCAAATTCTTTTAAACTATGAAAAAAACTACTCCAAGATGTTAGACTCTTACGCTTCCTTTCCAATAAGTTGTGGGACAGGAAATAAAAAGGGACAAAGCTGGTAATGGCCAGTAAGAACGTCTAGAAAAAGAGAGGTTTTAAAAGGTGGTCTTCTTCTAGACCTGTTCTACTGTTGTCAATAATCCATAATCTGGCCTGGAATCACCAGGACCCAGATGGACTGGTAGTGTTGTTTATCTGGTTATTGCCCCTGGATGTTCTCATCAGGGACATAGAAAATCTTGATGTCGCAAAACAATAAACAAAGAAGAAATGACTCCTTGTATCACTCGTACACGAGCCTAACCAATATGTCTGGTTTAAAGCTGATGGTCAACATTCATGAATTCTCTTTAAAATGGTACTGCAAGTTAACCCATAGCCTCATCCTTTTGCCTGGAAAGACGGCCATTAGTATTAATTCAATTTCAAAGAGTGACTACAAAAGCTGTATTTAACCATGAAAAAGGTAACTGAAATACAGTTATTCAGGTGCCAGAAACAAACTGATTTAGCTCGTGAATTAAGCAGCAGCAAGACAAAGCACAGTCAGCGCTTCCTTGGATCACAGACCAACCATGAGGACAGGGCCAAGAAACGGCAGCTACTCGGACATTACCAGACTTGATTTCTGAAAACGCAATCACAGGTGTTTGCACTGCCTGGTAAAGTACCTAGCAGGTTAATAAATACTGAGCTGCTGGAGATGTCTCCATGTGAACCCAGGAGCAGAAATCTCAGTTTCACATGTGCTCTCCACCCACGCCTTCCCCCCCGGCCTGAAACTGGATAACTCATCCCAAAGACACTGACACTTGCACACCAGCCAGCCAACTTCCCTGCCATTCAAAGCAGCCTCTTCCTTCCCAGCTTCATCTCCTCTGGTTTGTGTATTATCTACTCCTACAAAAGAGCAGACAGGACTGCCCCAAACCATACGAACCTCAACACTTGTCAGTCATGCTTTCGACATGAAATTCAGCATTTCACACTCGTGTTTCCACAGACTCCTTTGAAAGGCGGTGGTATGGAGCAGAAAAAAACATCAGATCTAATCAAAAGAACATTTTGAAGTAAAAAATGTTGAAAAATCTTCTCCTGCTTTTAGCCATTTTAATAAAGCAGATCATGGTGATGAATTTCGCAAGTAAGAGACTGCCTTTGCCAGGCAGGGAACATAACATTACCTTCATTTCTACGCTTTACGAAAACGTTTACTATATTGTCAGTGAAGCTGAATTTCCTGGCTATTACTTCTCATTTGAGATAACTCTTTAATTCTTGAGGTAAATAACATCACTTTAAAGCACTTCCAGAATTATTACCTAAACAGATTCTTCACTTTATTTTAAGTCAGGGGCAAATACACAACAGTTTTACAGTTAAACAGTTGCACTAAATTCTTGGGTTTTTTAATAGAAGCAGAAAACAAAGAGTTTGAGGAAAAGAGAGGAATTGTCTAAGGACAACACTTACAGCTGGAGTCCCAATTCCTCAGCTACCATACTTGGCGTGGCAGGCAGTGTACACTCGAGAGGAGAGGGCATGCTGAGCAGTTGGAAATCGCCAACATGCAGGGGTAATGCGAGTACAAATAAATGGCTGTTCTTAAAAGCAGAAAGTTCTAAGTGGCAGGACCGACCTAATGCAGTGATCTGCAAATGAACATTTATTTGCACTATCTATTTGAAAATAAGGCTTTTAGATCCAGAAACTACTATCCTCAGCATTAGAATGACAGTGAATTTTCTTGCAAAAGGACTTTTGCGCAGTTTCCATCTTTGGAGTCTTGATGGACCAAACCCACAACAGCGGGGTCTAACCCCAGAGTTTGCCCTGCTTTGAGTCCGGTGTTGGACTAGAGACCTCCTGAGCTCCCCTCCAACCTGAATTACCTTATGATCCTACAATAATAACCTCTCCATATTAAAATTACATATGCTTGTTGTGCTATTTACATAGAAAATAAAGAGTAAGGGCACAAACTTGCAAATTGAATTCTGACAGATCCAAGGTCTTAAAGTTATCAAACGTGTTAAGCAACTAAAACAAGGCTAAAGACTAGTGACTAAAGACACAGAATGCTTTTGTAATCCGGCAGATTACCTTCCAACATTACCTTTTCCTTTTACCCAAAGCACTTGTAGAGCTATAGCAGCAAAAACTCTTTATATTAAATTAAATTACAGTTTAACTATGTGAATTGCTATCCTCCTCCAATTAAAGTGCATGACATACAGTAATAGGTTATACTGTCTGGATATCAAAAACACAGCTGAGAATACTGGCTAGAGGAACACACTAAATTAAATGAAGAGTAGAAACACGAATTTATCTGCAGTGAACAGGGCTGTGAAAAACCTGAGCATTTCAAACCATGCAGACAAAAACCCCTCCAACAAACATCACACAGACTCTGTGGCAAAAAAAAAAAAGCTTCCTGGTCTGCAGACCCAATCCTTTGTGCTGGCCAATAACCTAGGTGTTTCACCACATTTGAATTTTGTAATAAAATACTGCAAATGTCAGCAGTAGAAGTGAAATTTCAGGGAAAAAAAAAAAACCTTCAAAATTATCACCTACATATTACAGGAAATAACTTCTCTAAACTTCAGCTCAGTTGACTAGCTAGTCTGATTAACCTGATGCTGTCTCACCATCATGTCTTATAGGAATAGTGGGTATCTATACACTGAGACCAATTCACCTCTTTTGACTACCATACATGAAAAAAGTTTGTTTATATAACAAGACGGATAAATTCCTTTAATGAATTTGAATAAAGTATTGTCTCTCAATATATGTGATGCCCTATGCTTTAATGCAATTCTGTCACCATAAATAGTCTGATCTAACATCTACTTATCTTACATGATCTTTCCATCTACTTTAACAGGTATTTTAGCTAATAAAACTCACAGATTTTTAATGACTCTCTAGTCTGTACTGTATTGAAGGGACATACAGAAAGAGCAGTCAAGATCTTAGCATCAGTAAATGGTTATCTAAATGATTTAGTCAACACAGTTTATATTCTCTATCTCATGGTAAGTACAGACATAGTAAATTCTGTAAAGTATGTTCCAAATACATTACGAAAAATCTTAATCAAGTGTCAGGAACTTAAAAAAACAAAACAAAACAAAAAACAAACCCAAATGCAAAACCACAACAAAGCCTGAAAATTCAACTAATTACTTGAGGAGGGAGAAGGACTTCAGAAATACAGAAAACTGCAAGGTTAAGCTGCTTTCCTTCTTCCTGAAGCTTCCTTGGCCTTGCTACTCCAACATGAAAGCCCAAAGGTCCTGATTCTGATGCTCCAAATATTATTTCTTGAAAGCTTGCAAGGATCAAAGAGCTTAAGAACGGAAAGAAGAAAATGCTTATCATTTGCAGCACCCTGAAGTGTCTTGCAGTGTTTAATGCTTACCTGTACACCAACTTTATTTAATAAGTTCATCTAGCTCCGTTTAACTAATCGTAGGTCTGTTATCTCAAACGCTGAAGTGAGAAATGAAGACCATTTGAAAGCCATACAGATCAGGACAATAATCCAAATTATAAAGCAGACTGCTTAAATTTGTATATATATGTGTATGTCCTAACATAACACTGAACCTTCACATAGATTTTATAACTACGGAATTTTATGCAGCCAGCATATGACGTACCTCTTAGTCAGCACTAAAAGGTGATTTTTCCCAAGGCTTGAGAAGAGCAATTACCATTGACTTCAAAACAAAAGGGAAGTGTCCTGCAGTTCTGGAAACCACGTCAGTCTTTTCATCTTGGAAACTAAACTCTCCTTTTGCAAATTGAGAAGACTATGAAGAGTGAGAGCTGGTATTTGCACAGAAAGATACCTCCTTCTACTGTGTTATATTAAATGAAACAGAACCTTTTTATTTCATGCTGGAACACGTCAGGGATGTTCATACCACTTAACTCTGATTCCAATTTAACTACATGTATATAGATGCTGATGTCTGAAGCTAGGTTGTACGAATATTCAGTCTTCATTATACCGAATAGTACGCTCGATACTACATTAGCAGGAAAAGAAGGTCTTAATAGCAAAAGATTCACTGAAGTCAAAGAAGAATTACAGCAATGATAGCACCACCAAAAAAAAAGATCATCAAGAGCCTTTTTGCATTTCAGTTTATAGATTTTGTTTACTTTACATCTAAGTGTATTAGTGAGATGCAAGGTGTTACAGGCATATTTTGCCCTCGCCTTTGAAATTATTTAGGAAAATGCCGAGGCATAGGTTTAGAAGCTCTGCTTAGAAATTCTGAAGTACAGGTATTAAAAAGTTAGATTTCATCAGGGTAGCAGTAAGTCCAGCCATATTCCCCATCCTACCCAGTGCAGTTTGCAATTTCAGGCTGCAGCCATGCTTCTTGTTCTGAGTGAAGCTTCACTGGTGTAGCCTTATTCCCTTGCTTCTCGTAATCGCTCTTCCCTTACATTGCTGCCCCTCAGTATCTGTGGAATAACTGCTTATGTCAAAATGATTCTGATTAAAAGAGTGCAGAGAGTTGGTGTTAAAAAGTGCTTAAACTAACCTAGATTATAGTGAACAAATCAGGTTAGGGAGTGACTACGTGATCAATTAAATCTCATGGGAGCAACACTGAACAGTTGTGAACAGTGGGGGACAGGAGCCTATTCAGCCAATTCAGCTGCTGCCAGAATAAAATGTGGGAGACACAGAGAATTGCCTTGTCTTTTTTCTTCTTTTTCCTTTTCTTTTTCTTTTTTCTCCCAAGATCTAAAATCCTAAAATTCTTATTCCTGCTTCAGCCTGCCAAGTTTCCTCAAAATAATTACCTCTCCAACCGTACCCATGTTCAGACCTTTATAAAAGTCAAGGCACATCAATATGGTAGCTAAAAAACCCACCCAAAACAAACGCCTCATCTTGCGTCCTCAGTTCACCTCCTGATTGCACCTCCAGTTGCTGCAGCACAGACGGGATGCAACATCTCCCAGTGTTTGGAGACTGCCCCTAAAGGTGAGCCATATGTTTTGCAATACCTAGAAACAGCAGGGTAAGATAAGGAAATCTCTGCAGCCTTAAGGCAGAGTTGCTTTGATTTCACTGCTTTGTGCCCTACCCTTTTTTTTTTTTCCAAGCGAGAGCTTTTGCAATTTAATTTATCTGGGTTAAGCCTACAGAAAAAAATTACAAATACTCTGTGTGTGTACATGTGTGTGTGTAATGCCTAGGAAATCTCTTCTGTTATCTGTCTGTGTAACATTTTACCTTCCACTAGACAAATATATTTTTAAACAGTCTGGAATCAAAACAACATTCCCAGCATTCAAGACATTCTGTCATCACTGCCCATTTGTTGCCCTCTAGGTTTCTCTCAGCTGGCAAATCTCCCATTGAAGGAATTATCAGATTCATCTGCTTAGACAAGGCTGCAAAATAAAATGAAAAGCTGGATTATTCTAGAGAACTCATATTTTTCTTTCAGGGCAGAAAATCCAATGCATGAGAGCTGAACATTAACAGCAAATGGAACAAATCTCTCAGAGTTCACAATTCAACCTCACTCTACTCTGCGAAATCTAATTTTGACTAAGGCGCCACCACATTTATTTTACATTTATCTTTTACGTCTTTAAATATATTTATTGCCACTTATTATGTTAACCTGTTTTGGAGCCCTAAATATTATGCTCATAGGCTATATTTTTTTTCTACTGTGGCTCTAGCAAACGAGCTGCTTGCGCATACTGCTGCTTCTGCGCAATTTTTCATGAAGAATTACCAATTGCTCTGCTACCATTTTTTTTACATCATTTTTTTTGCAGAGAGAAAGTGTAAGAAAAAAAGGAGGAAAGCACGTAAAAATGAATAAATTACCAGTTTTCCACAGCAAGATGGCTCAGGATTTACTTCAGTGATTAGGTAGCTTTTATGCCAGAAGCTGTGCTGCAAAACTGTATCTGTGTTTCTGGGCCCACCGGCTGCAGCATCAAGGTTTCTGGAGACACATGCTGTAATACACTAAAACTCTACACAATCCTATCATATCTAAGTGTGGGAACACTACTTTCTTCCTCCTAGGTAGAAAGAAATCTGTAGAAAGGTCTACAGAAATGTCTCAACATCAGCTTGAACAGCTCAAGCAGGGTTTCATTTTCGTGCCACAGATGAGCAAGCTAACAAAAACTCTATCAAATTCAGGGTAGGGTTTCGCAGGCTGAGTGCACCAAGTTAAGCAGAAGAGAAATCCTAAGTGATCCTCTAAAGTGATTAACATAGCAGCAAACCCATTACTGAGCCAAAACTGCTTTATGGAGACCATCGCCTTCCAGTATTGATACTAAACCACTATTCTCGGACTGTTCACCCAAGTGAAAGTCTATTTCGGGGTGTTATATTGTTATAACACAGTGATTAACCAATTTCTTTCTAGAGCCCCCTCCAAGAGCTTAAAAATCCATGATTCACTTTATTAATATTCTGTACAGCTTTTTATGTTTTTGAGTGGCATGATTAAATTTATCTGTGGTTGCTAATGGCCGCATTATGGAAAATGCTCCATAGGAAAGTCACCGTTCCATACACACCCAATGGGTCTCCTTAAAACACACCACGAGTCCCAGACAAAAAGGACTGCAAGTGACAAAGCCTTTTCACTTATTCTCTGAGAGGCTAACCTGAATACGCTGTTTGTGCAAAAGGCAGACAGGACAGACTCGTGAAGAAATACTGCAAATGGAACAAATAAAGTAATGATAAATGATAAAAAATAAAAATAAAATAGTTTGCTACGTTTTAAGGTTGGAAATCAGTCCATCAAGTAATTTGTGTTCAGGCCCTACTAACTGACATTTTGCAAGATAAAAACTCATCCAAGATTTGACACTATGAAATGGAGGACCACCAAAAAGCATGCTGAACTTGGAAATTTGATGTGTTTCAGTTCATCACTAAATCTGAAGATTTTCTACTTGGTTTCAAGGGTCTTCATAATGCACTACTTCTTTAGACTGCACGTTCTAGTAGTCCAGGTTTGGGCATCAAAAAATACTAGCACTACACTTTGCCATTCTGGGCATAAAGCATTATGATATTATTAAAGAAATCAAACCCACTGTTTAACAAGATTGAACCTATAGAAACTGCCAGAGATACAGACCTACAAATACATTTTGATTTTATAGAATGTAGCAAGATATAATGGCATGCAATTTCACTAAAGAGCCAACGAATAAATAACTGTATGCCATCTGAAATGATAGTTCATTCTAAAACCTGAAGTCATGCACCAAAGAATAGCAAGATATACTGCAGCATAATAAAAAGCAATGTCAGAAGTGCAATGTATCGAGGTATCTATCATTAAGTAATAGTATTACGAGGTTTTAGCAACACAGGCCATGCTTGATATCCGAGTGATTTCTCTGTTGTGTGCATTGCAATGTATATTTTGGAAGAGCAAAGTTCGTTATGCAGAAGTTAAATGATCTTGCTGTTTCTACTTTATGTTTTCATGAGCTGCTGAGCTATTCAAATGATGTAACCGAAGGGTGTTTTCAGATGGAAAAAGTACCTTGGTTCCAAAAGAGGCACTGGTGTGACTTTTCAGAAATATCACGTTAAAAATAAACCATCATAAAAATTACATTGCATTGACTCTGTGACTCTAAGAACACACTCTAGACTGTCATTACCATTAAAGGTGATGAATACGTTCTAATTCACTGGTGGTTTTTTGGGTACAGGCATCCCTCCACCAATGTACTTCACTTCTTCCTCCCTGTGAAAAGGGGGCTCAAATATGATCCCTGGATGGCAATGCAGACCCTCCAGGGGGCTAGCAAAGGGGCATTTCGTTAGGAGTCTGCTGACAGACGCAAACATTCTGCAAAATGCTTTAAAGCAGAAGTACACCGTTAATTCTGATATTTATTCTTTTCTGTGAAAGATGACATAGTCAACGTTGGGCAGGGCTTTACAGGGCTAGTATTTCGACCCTGTCTGCTGCTTTTTTGGTTCGTGACGTGCCTGCCTATTATGAGGCTAAACTTATTCCAAAGAATACATTAAGCAGTGAGACATGACAAGCAGTGCATTTGTAGGCAATTTACTTACCACCTGAGGCACGCTACTGCGGCTCAAGGCCAAAGGCTGAGTAACTTTAACCATTCAATAAATGCAATAACAATTGAACTGAAACGCACAGCACTGGGACACTTATTTCTACCATGATATGGAATTTATACATAGACCCAAGTGCTTCTGTGCATTTAGTGACTGCTATTAAATAAATGATATTGTTGAGAAACTTCTAACCATAGTTCTGAAAATGCTACCCTATACAAATGTAGAGGTTAATATGATTTTTTCTATGACCAGATGTTGCTTATGAAATGACAGAACTACCCCCCACACTGTAGGTCTGGCATCAGCTCAAAACAATAGGCATACGTGTATTAATGTTAAAACACTGAGCAGCACAGGACAGGACAGATTCCAGCTACTCTAGCGATTCAGTAACTGGCCTGTGCCATCCTGACCACGTACCAATTAATTAAGGCCTGCTTGTGGAAGCAACAAAGAATTAAGGTAATATACTGTATTTTTTCTAACATCGCCACCTCATCTCACTCTGAAGAGACCGTGCCCAGATGTGTGGCTGTGCTACTGGAGCGCTGTTCACTTCACTGCTCCAGCTTTAATGAGTAAAACAACGACCTTGGAGGTTTGTGATCTGTTTGCCAGTCACAGTAAAGTTCTCTTCTTAAATAAACAGTGCACCAAGCTGGCTTTAATTTGTGCTCGGCATACCAACAATTGATTCTTCTCATTAACTCCCTTTCTGCTCTGCTTTGTAACTACACGGTCTGATCCGGTTTAACCCTGATGCCTCCCATCCATGCTCCTCAAAACTCCAAAAAATTAACACGACTGAGAATAAAAGATGTGAAGAATTACTCGTGAGGTGGAAAGGCTGGGCAATAAACTGTGCTACAAGAAAGCACAGTGTCTGTTTGTTCTGACATCTTCATTCTGCTCTGATGACTCTTAATCTGCAAGGAGGGCGATTTTTAAAGATGAAGATCAGAAGAATAATTTCAAATACTGAGAACTAGGTACTGGATTCTCTTTTCCTGTCTTTTCTACCCTACTGCTCCCAAACAAGGGGAAAAAAAAAATCCATCCATAGCTGAATACTGAATATGACCACACAAAAATAAAACCAAAACTCCTTAAACATCAGCACATTGCTGTTTTCTAAGTTCATTAGTAAATGAATGATATCACATCCAAGCTCTTGGACGTTAAAGACAGAAACATCCAGCTCTGGGACAGACAGGCTGCCACCACTCCTAATGCTGCTAAAAACTAAAAAATGCTAAAAAACCCTAAAAGATGCCAGCAAAAACCCAAGCAACACTAGTGTTATTTTCTGATTTAAGATTTCATGTTCTACAAAGATGATTCTTACAGTTCAGTCCAGACAAAATGTAACTTAGTCTCCTACTAAAAGAAGTACATCGGTGTTCCAATTTACATGTCATTCTTTTCAAGCATTTACAAATGTTAAAGTCTTTTCCACAAAACACAATTATACGTAATATTCGCAATATTTCAAATTATTTGAAATACAAATTTAAAGACCGCAATAGCAGATTTACTACATCAAGTCAAACATCCACTTCAGCCAGTATGTCTTCTTTAACCATGGGAAAAGTAGATATGCAATGAAGAATGTACGAACAAAGCAAGCACACAGCGATACTCTCCCAGCCCCCAACAGCCACAGCTCTGGGATCTCCTGTTGGTTTCAGTATCAAGACTCACTAGGACATGTTTTACTGAAACATACTTCTTGCAGTTTATGACCACAGAAAAAAATCCTGCTGTGGATTTGTGGTGGGTATCGTTGTCCTGTTATGGGACAAAATACCTACCTGTGATTTTAGCTATCTTAACTCTGTTGGTTGAACACAACCCTGCCCTTGATTTTTATATTTCTTATTCTAAGTATGAAAAAGATTCTAGCACTCAACTCCTTCTTTTGAACCCGGCCCAAATCCAAACCCAGACAAACACACAAATACTTCTACAATAAATCTGCAGGGTGAGGCGATGCGTAAGAACTGGGGATTTCCACAAACACTGATCCAACAAATGTGAACTCTTCACGTACACGTACAAAAGTACAATCTGTGGCGGTGACAGACCTATCAAAAATTAACCAGAGAAACGCCCTTGCACATTTCTTCCTTTTTGAAAACCTGACTTTAGGAACGCTGCGCCTCCAGTAAAACAGTGGTTTCTTCATGTGTGTGTAATCACTTGGCTTGCACCTAAGACCATCTCCAAAGCACGCAGTGATCTGGAGGACAAGCCCATCACTTGCTCACACTCCCCAAACATTCAGTTTCCAGACTTCTATGAATTTCCTTCAAAACAGGGGGACAGGATCACTGGGTCATTACTAAGCAAATCTTATATTTTGGAGATGAAGTGCCTATGTCTTACATTACAGCTGCTGCTGCTGCTCTGTCTTCTACTTTATTCTGGCTGAATATTTAAATACCTTAGTCCTTCTGACAGTCCTAGGCTCAGCATGGCTGTTAATCAATAGCACATAAAAGGGAACTAGGTTTAGGCAACTGTTGCACAGGGCAGAATGGATAAGGCAAAATGGAAAGAGAGCTCCTCTCTAGAATAGAAGACTTTAGTTTCTGTATTTTATAACATGTCTTACTGGATGCACACACAGACTTGTGAACACACAATATATACACCAATGCGTGGGGGAATCCAAATTAACCTCAGAGATCTGTTACAACATAATAGCAACCAACAGTCACTTCTCCTTTCATTCCTTCCTAAATTCCCTGTCTCCACATGTTTTGGGGATCAAAGAAAACTCTCAGCACCAACATATTTAAAATATTCCATTTACAGGGAAAATCTGACTGCATTAAACCATTTCTGGAACTTTTACGATGTGATTGCAAAAGGGAAAGATTAACAAAAGACAACAGTCAATAACTGCTACCTGAATTCTGCTCAGTGCAAAACATTTAAGATGGTTTTTGTTTCCGGTAATTGGAGGAATGTTTCTAGAATCTCTAAACTGGCTGCAAGTTACGTATTTTTTCATTCTTTTCTTGTCCTGCAATGACTCAATAGGGTATTAAAGGCAATCCTAGGCTCAGAGTCCCAACAAATGAAAGATTCACATGAAGAGGTGTAAATTTTCCCCACACTCCCCTGCCATCATGCTTATCACAGAATCGCTCGGTTGGAGAAGACCTCTGAGATCATCATGATCTACCCAGAGAAGGAGATGTAGTTCCCAAGTCTCTTGAAGAACTCCTTCTTTCTGACTAAATACTCCAGTATTGAATTCAGAAACATTTCAACCTTTCCACCAGGCCAAGAAATGCACTCACAAGCCAAACAGCGGCAATTTCAGTGACGATGGCACCATCAAGCCACTGACATAGAGGTGGAAGACTCCATGCAGTCTTTACACTCCTCTCTTCTGGAGAGAGGCCTCTTTTATTGCATATTTAAAGACCTGGTATTTATAAAACACACTAATTCAACTTGAACCCATGCACACTGCAAAAATAACAACTCTGGGTAAGGACAAATAGACGCATTTCAAAAGGAAAGCACCAAGTAACAGATTATTCTTGTTGGTATACTTTAGGAAGCATTTAGCCAAAATTCAATTTTGCAAGAAGCTAGAAAAGCATTTCCCCCCCAGTGCTACTGGTAACGTGAACAAAACTTGTATGTCGTATAACTAATCTATCATTTATTTAAATTTTTTTTTTGTCTCGTCAACATTTGCTTTAAGCTCTAGGAAGTGTGTTCCAGCTAGCACCTCCCTCAAAGCGATCCCAAAAACAGGTTCCATACAGCGCACAGTCCACACTCATGAATCACAGAAAGAATGGCAAACCAACTTCAAACCAACCTGGACTTTTTTGGTTTCTTCACTCCCTTCCCTGGAACTGCTTAGCATCAGGGAAGGTTGGCCAACCTCTGGCTCCCAAGCCGGAGGAGCTATGGTGGTGTGCCAGAGCTAGGCTGCCAAATCGGCTGGGGAAGGCACCAGCACGAGGCACAGGGCACCCCAGGGCGTGAAGGGCGAGGGGGAGGCCACAGTCAGACTGGCCATGTCCTGTGCTACCTGCCCCGAGCCTCAGCTGTGTGCCCAGCCTGACCCAACCTCCTTCGACCGGGTGCAAACGATGCTTTCCTGCTCTTATCTCCCCCTCCCAGAGCTCCCCACTTCATTTCAGCCAACACCCTGTGTGCGCTGTGGATCTTGGCCAAAAAGATTCTGGTGTCGCACAGCCACTTACAACACTGATATTTTAGTTATTTTGTTCAGAATTTCTTGGTACATGTTGATTAAAATACAATGAAATACAATCTTTACACCAACTCCACACTGCAATTGGTTACTGTGAAGCTGTGTTGCATACATAGCTATGGAATAAAGTGTGCTGACCCACATTTACTATTTTTGCACATCATTTAGCTAGAAAGTAATGAACCTTCTTATGTACAAGGTCAGCCATTTTTTAAAATGGAAATTAAACTCAAATTAAAATATTAAAAATTCCATCTTTTAAAAACAATAAGAGCTTTGGAAACTGTTTGACCAGTTAATAAGCTTATGCAAAACATGCATGACACTTAATAAACAGTTCTTCATTTTGAACCAACTCAAGAGATACAAGAATAACTATTCATAACTAGTGAAATTAACTGAATATTTCTGGTCCCTAGGTCCTCTAATATTTTAAACCAAATAGACCTCAGCCTCTCTTTCTTAATTTTCTAATGAAATTACTAACTGGGGGAAAGTAGGGGCTTTCCTGCCTAGTCATCTCCCAAACAGCTCCTCACCTTTAAGCTATTCACTAAATTGATAAGCAGAAGTGAAGAAAAGGCCATCACCTGCCAGAAAGGCTACAGATGCCAAATGTGGGATTTCTACCTTGCCCAGGTGCAGGTGCATAGTTAAGAGTCTTCTCAGAGCTGAGTTGATTACTTTCTCTAAAACTCCGGCAGCAAATACTGTCTGAATATTATTCTCATTATATCACTGAAAATAATACATTTAGGACTTAATAGGTCCCAATTTTGCCTAGGACTTAATAAGACTTAAATTAGGTTGTGATTTTGCTTTTTGTATTCAACTGCAAAGAAAATGTGTTCCACTTCTAGTTAAAACTGAAATATTTTCTTTTAAGTGATTCATATTGACTTGTGATTCAGCAGAACCTCCTCATGATGCAGCAATTGTCTGGAGTGGGTGCAGTGTGTCAGGCAGTACTGCTAGACTTGCAGAATGTTGATTAAAAAGCATGTCTTAAAAAATAGAAGTGGTAAGTACAATTACAATGAGAGCATCCAGAGAAATCCAAGCAAGAGACTAAAGACAAAGATACATAAATAAATGCACAGCTCAGCTCCCAAAATAGTTTACATTACCAAACTAATCTCTCCTTCTGTAGGGTCACAGCCAGGTGCATTTGCAACCTAAACTGAAGCCAAAAATAAATATATATAGAAATAGTATTTCAAAAGCACAAATATTCCACCTTCAAAACTTGATTTCCTGTGAATACTTTAGGACATGTCTAAACACACATTAATTTTGAAAAACTACGTTTGACAGAAATATTAAGTTCTTCTTAAAAACTGGATCTCCCGTAAGTGCCTTTACTTAACCCAGCTGACCATAACGCCTAACAATTTAGCTCAGCGTACAAAGACTTTTTTCCCTTCCATCAAAATACCTGTCACACCAACCGGTCAGGTAAATGGGCACCTCTGCCCCCACTCCAGACAGTTTTCCTCTGCCACCTTCCTCCTTTCCACATTACAGAAGCTCTGGCTGGGATGGGAAATTGTGTGAGACAAACTTTCCTTTAATTAGTGCAGATTGCTATGCCATGAATAAACAAATACTCACCACCAGTGCCACCACTACAGTTGTTTCTGTCTCTGAGGCCTATTTGACTCCAGTTTCCACTAGAACTCAGCTGCCTTAATCCCCCATATGCCCGCTCACCTTCCTATTTTGCTGTGTGCCAGTTCTTCACACTACAAGGGAGTCTGTACATGTATGGAATTTATTTTTTTTATTTTGTCTCCAACCTACCAGCTGTCAAACTCTACTTGACATTTACAACAGTGTCTGCAGAGCAATCCAGTTTTCTCCACTGTTAACTACTCGTGCTCTTACTTCATGAATTCATTTTCATTGTATACTCCTCATATAAAGCTTATTCCTTTTTGTATACATCTATATTATGGTTGAATATGAAATCTGAAAGGGAGTAACTACATTCTTTATAATGAAGATGAGCTGCATAATATGTATAGCGCAACTCCTCTTCAGCTTGGCAGGCACAACGCATATTCGTCTCCCTCTGTTCAGGCATTCAACCAACACTTTGGACTTTGGGGAAAAAAGCTAAATTAAGTTTTCAATGAAGCTTTGCTATAGTCCTCTGCTATAAAGTAAAAGTGATATCAAGCAACCAACAGTCAGCTTAAATCCCAAATGTTTCCATGTTTTGCATTTAAGGTTGGATGATAACTTCGCTCTTTTCTTTTACTGCAGCTCTCAACAACGAGCCATCTCAAGAGACTGAAACAGTTTCTTAGTCTGAAAATCATATGGAAAAAATCAACTGTGCTTTAAAAAAAGTTATAAATGTCTGGACAAACTTTTCCCAGATTTTCCTTCTTCAGTTATTTAATGAACATACGGTTATTTATAATGTGAGCTACACCTGTAGTATTTCAAAAATTAGTTATAAACATGCCCAGAGCTACTCAGCTCCTCCCAGGACTGTAGTGACCTCACTTAATACCCTTCCAGTACTGTTTGCTTTGGGATCTCTCTGACAGTGAACCCATGTTCTTACTTCAGTGTCTTCTCTCTGCCTCAAAACTTACCTTAGTTTTCTTCTCTTAGCATGTACCTTAGAGCAGGTTACTGTAATTTCAGAAAGACCGTAACATCAGATACCAATTATGACAAATAAAAACCTTGGCCAGCAGGCACAGCTGATTAAAAATGCATATAAAATGGAGGCAAGCTCAGGTATATTTTAAGCTAAGTATTTAAGGAACAATAAGGAGTCAATCATTTAGCGTAGTGAACCGTAACAGAAGCTAATAGCTGGGGTGATGTCTTTTTGACAGGTACAATAGGTGTGTATTGTATGGACCTGTATGGGACAGGTACAACACATGTTCGAGTGAGGCGCTTCTCAGATTCGGGAGACAGGCACTTCTGGAGAGAGCTACATCTGACAGGTACCCCAGAAAGAGGGAGGCCATGTGCTGGGAGCACCTACACCAGGGGCAGGGATGGCTCCGAGGCAGACAGACAGACAGCTCTGATACCTGATGTCTGTGTAACCAGAGAAGTTAGGTGAGATGATGCCAAAAAGGCCCTATGTTAATAAGTAACAGGGCTACAGCTAAGAGACTAGAACTACAGTCTTCCACTTGTCTTTCTCAGGTATGTAACTGTGTGCATGCTTTTTTTTTCCCAAACCAAAGAGTTAGGCAGCATCACCTTGAAAATCCAAATGAATCTGCTTCCATGTTAACGCTGTTTATTTTACTCACTCTTACTATCTATGGGGTTTAATGGAATTTCTCATGTAAATACACTGATTTGCTCAAAATTCCTTCCTGTTTAATGGAGATTTATTTCAATTCTGTGTATCATTTAACTGAATAAATGATAAAACAACAGTTTTTTCCTCTGCCATCAACATAAACTGCAGATGTAAAATGTGTATCAGAAGATGCCAGGGTTTTTTACTCCAACTTCCAGCACTTCCTCAAGCACTGTAATATACTGTTTTTTCTACTTTTGAAATTTGATCATAGTGGAAAAAAAACCTAAATCAAAACAAAACTGAAACAAAATATTGACTGAAACATGAATGTTGCCTATAATCATTATTTCAATTGAAAAAGCTGCTGCTCATTTCTTAAATTTCTTCTTTAAGTGTACAAAATTACTCTTTGTTTTAAATCTTCCTATTCACAGTTAATTGTATTTTATACCTCATTTGGGGATTCCACAGAGCTCTGTCCTTGACTCTCTTATTCTCTACTTGCAAGGGATTTTAATTATCACTTCTGAATAGGTACTCTGTGCTCCAGACTTGCCTCTTCGTCACTGAAGTCCAGAATCCTTCTCCATTTCTGATGTGATCAGGACTTCTGGCTGTCAACTCCAGAATAATTTTGGATACTCAGTACCCCTTGCTCTGCATCCCTTCTTGCTACCCTACTACTTTTGTTAAGCACTGTCAACATCACAGTCATCTTGTTTGTTACACAGACTTGCAAACCTTGATGACATTGTCAACCTATCATTATTCCAGGATAGGTATATCTATATCTAGCTATCTATCTGTAACGTATAGGTCTATCAGCCTATACATTATATCAGATCTCCATCAGGAAAACTCTCCAAATTTATGTTTGTGTCTTTGTTTTTCTATAGAATCACAGAATGGTTTGGGTTGGAAGGGACCTTCAAAAACCATTCAGTCCCTCAGCCGTGCCATGGGGAGAGATGTCTTTCACTGGATGAGATTGCACAAAGCCCTGTCCAACCTGACCCTAACCACTTTCAATGACGAGGCATCTAAAACACCTCTTGGAAACCTGTTCCAGTGCCCATGAATAGAATAACAGAATAGTCAAATAGAATTTTACACCATTTTATTTCCTCAAGTATGCCTTCAAAACGGAATGGGAAGAATGGCTACAGTTAAGGGACTCCACTGACTGGTCACCGAATCTGTTCAGCCTACGAGGGTTATTCCAGATGCACACCCTGCAAATTCATTCTGGACCTGAAAGTCAGACAGACTTTCTCTGCTATGGCTAACCAAAGGAATCAAGATTTTCCATGCAAAATTTTTTTGTCACCACACCTGTTACAGTTCCGGTAACATTACAGAGGCAGCCAGGATAAGGTTGGGCTTTATACGTGGAATAACGATCTAGTTGATGTCTGAGCCAGAAAACAATTAAATTTACAATTCTGTAAGCATTTTTGCATGAATAAAAAAGCAGTACAGAGGAACTCAGCACATTAAAACAGAAAGAACATGAGGCTCTGATCCATAGAATAAGAGCTGAACAAATTAATCTAGATTATGGGCTTTCAGTTTTGTAAAATAAAAATTTTAAGTGCTGAACCTTTTGTACTGTATGCTCTCCTCAACACAACATGATTCCTTGTTCTTATTGTGTCTGATTTTACTGTCTGTTGTTAAAAAAAGCAAAAACTGTAACTATACCAGAGCATACTCAGCCTATGTTTTACGGCCCAATGAAAGCCCTTGCAAGCCTGCTCTCTCAAACACCGCCACATCCCCCTCAGATGCTGAACCCAGGTGACCGCTCCTGGTTGTTTCATGTTTACTGCACAAATCCACTACCACCAAGGAAGGAAATTCCAAGGTGCGCTTCAAGAAGCTTTCCAAACAAAGAGCTCTTCTGACAGATGGTTTATGTTTTAACATGCTTTCCTACAGAAAGCGACAGAGTCTTGAAAGCTCTGTAACTTGGGCAGCTACGAGCCCTGAGTGAAACTTCTGCAAAGCCATGTGTGGCTCTGTGAGAAAGGCTTTTGATCACAGATGTCGGAAATCCCAGGGCAAAGACAACAGCCCCCTAACTTGTTACTCTCTGCTGTTAAGACTCAGCAGCTAACAACATCAAGATTAGTTAACTCCTCCTGCAGAACAAAACAAAACAACAAAAAAAGTGAGATGGATCACACTTCGAGAGTTTTATTTAGGTAAACCTCCGCAATGCTTCTATAAGGTTACAAGGTAAGCATCAAAGCAAGTTCTTAACATATGCACCGTGCTTCTGAAACCTCTCTTGCCTCATTCAGATTTAGAGCTTATCTAAAAGAAACTGGCAAAAAGGCTTAGGAGCAAGACTGGAACAACACATCATACTGATAAAATACTTCAAATATATATATGAAATATCCCAAGAAATCACAATTGATTAGACTTTCCTAATGCAGTTACTTGGTTTCCTCTTTCCTCACAGAAGTTAGGGGTTTCCTCCTACCCCATTTGTGTACTTCTCTCAATTCAGGCAGAACTGATTAAGCATCACAAAGGTACACTGTTTCTATACATACTGATTAGTTATTATTTCCAACACGTTAGTTTAAATTATTCTCTTGCAATCAAGCTGTTTCATGTTTTCAGTTGAAACAAATACTTCATCCTGTAAATTTACTATAAAGAATTTTTCTTTCTCCCTCTAAAAAAGCATGTGCCATATTTTCAGTTCATGTAAAAGACTCTGGTTAACTGAACTGTAACAGCTTTTAGCAAATGAAAATGGAAGATTTTAATGTACTGCAGTGTATTTCGTGATATAATATATGGCATACATTGACAAAATAAAAGAAAAATTAACAATTTATATCCTATATTGCCAACTAATGGTTTCTTAATGGCACTAAAGAGAAAAGGAAAAGAAAGTGAAGGTTTTAATGTTAAACTACACATCAAAACCACTGAACAGCAATCATTGTGGCCATATTGGAAACGGGGAACACCAAGAGCTGACGATATTCCTTTTTTCCTGCTCTGCCTCCAGCCTCAGTGAGGCCTGCACAAGCATGTCAGATTGTTTCATTCTGGAAAGGTAAGAGGAGAAATGATGTGCTATCTTCTATACAGGTGCTAAGAATCCACTAAAAAAAGACTACCAGGTCCTTTCTCAAAAACATGGGGAAAACACAAAGGTGTTCCAGATAGGAATCTTCCCAGGTTCAAATGAGGTTGGTACCCTGTCCTGCTAATTCCTCCCTGGCCGCTAACATTTTCTTCAATTGAGAGATGAGTACAGCCTAGGAACAGTGTCCAAGACTCTGTAATTTAATCCTGGTACTGCCGGACGACAACAGCAGCACTGGGCAACCCTTCACAGCGGTTTGGAGCCACATTGTTTGGTTTACACACAAGCACATGCACACAGAGATCCTGGGCCCAGCACCACTTCAAAACAACAACAAGAAGAAGTCAAGAAAAAACAAAGAGTACAAAAGTCAAACACTAACAAAGTACCAGTCAGTCTTATCCTTCCACAAAACAAAACCTTAATCAAATAATAAATAAGTAACCTAATATCGCCTGCTGCCTTAAATCCTTCTCCATTCTCCGCCGACCTCCACTTCCCTTGAAAACCAGATGGCCCCGGCAATATGCCCTGAAGGTCAACAGATGCACCGTGTCTTTTGGATGAAGAAAAGGTATGTAATATCTTTAATAATATTTCCAGATGATAAAACTGGAAAACACACAATGGAAAAAAAAAAGCACAAAACATTTACAGTAAGGAAACAAACCAAGTACAGTTATTGTGCTAAAATATCCAAGACACCAATGAAAATAAAAGTCAAGTAGAGAACCCTTATTAAAATGCTATGAATAATAAATAACAAGTGAAAAGCAGATTGATTTTTAGAAAAAAAATACTGCAAGAAATTACATAAAGAAAGGATACTAGATAACTCTGGGGACTGGTAATGGATATGGCTACTTATTTGTCATGACTGTCAGAAGTTATGAATTTCAAGATTTCCATGTTCTTATAAAGTGTGTCGCTGTCTTTTGGCTTCATAGGAAATTGTGTCAGTGGGTGAGTCGATGAATGCGTGCACAGGTGAATAAACAGGTGAACAATTTAGCCTGGAGTGGGTTGGCTGAGGCTGCCCTCAGTTCCAGTGAAGTACGTCTGGAGAGAATCAAACCAATTACAGATTAAACTATTCCAGATTTTAACTGGTGAATCTGAGGTCTAATTCTAGGTCTGCGAATCTTAATGTGAAAACTGATTCTAGTGACAATATTATTGTGTGCCACGCTTTCTGTGTTCCGCCACTTCCAGATCACATTTGTCCAATTTACTGATAAAAACAACAGTTTAAATGCTGACTCCTTCAGAAAGTCAGGTAAATATCCTTCCTCAGAACATCCACAATGAAATATTTTATTCTCCCTGTCACCACTAGGAAATTGTATATTCTTTACCTTTTGAGCATGGGTAGAGTTGTGATTGTTACGAACTGCAGTACAACACCCTAAATTGGATCCCAAGACACTTTAAGCCTTAGTAACTGAGGTTCTGCAGACATCCTAGAACTTACTACTCATAGGAGTAGAGAGGTGTATCTATGTAGTGTTCTAAGCTCACGGTACATAAAAAGTAGTGCAAATTAACTTAGCGCTCTTTCCTCAACATGAAATAACTTGTTAGGCCACAGTAACTGGCTCATGTGTCCTTAGCTTAAAACTCTATGCTCCAGAAAAAACAGAATTCAGTTATATTTCCTCATAGGTTCAGGGCTAACAGAAGTATCAACAAACAAACAAAACCTTGCACAAGTGTATACATTAATAAAGTACACCAAGCAGCTACATTACAATGAAAGTGGCCTCTCTTTACTTGGAATAGAACTATCCCACCTTTTGAAATAAAACCTTTTGTACTTGTACAAAAACAATATAATAAAGCCTAATCCTGTCTGAAACCACAACCATATGGGTCAAAAAGCCTTCAGCTACCTGCTGCTAATAGCACGATGCTAATGTGGCTATACCGCTGGGGCCAAAAGGTGTAATAACCTTTAGCTTTGGACTGATCCAAGCAGTGCAAAGCAGCTTCCACCAGAGCAAATTATGAAAGTCAGAGATTAACTCACTGGCAAAAAGGACAGGCAAGGAGGAATAACATATCTACTGCAGCTTAAACTCTGCTGGCCAAGCTTTCTTAAGTAGGCCTGATGTTCAGATCTGAGGACCTGACTCCATTACAAAGCCTCTTCTGGCCTAGGGGAAACGCCACGCATACATGTAGAAAGTGTTTCTTCACCATCAAAGAGCCACCATCCCCAGGCACGATGACAGAAGTGCCCACAGACAGGGCCTCAGCTGGCATCTAAACAGTGCTGTTCAATATCCTCATTAGTGATATTGACAGCGGGACTGAGTGCAACCTCAGCAAGTTCGTTGATGATACCGAGCTGGGTGGTGAGGTTAGTGTGCCAGAGGGACCTGGACAAGCTGGAAAAGTGGGCCCAGGTGAACCTCATGAGGTTCAACAAGGCCAAGTGCAGGGTCCTGCACTTGAGTCAGAACAATCCTCATTACCGATACAAGTTAGGAGATGATGCACTGGAAAGCAGCCCTGAGGAAAAGGACTTGGGGACACTGGTAGATGAGAAGCTGGACATGAGCCACCAATGTTCATCTGTAGCCCAGAAGGCCAACCACATCCTGGCCTGCATCACAAGAAGTGTGGCCAGTAGATCAAGGGAGGTGATTCTGCCTCTCTGCTCTGCTCTGGTGAGACCTCAACTGGAGTACTGCAATCAGCTTTGGAGTCCCCAACACAAAGAGGACACCGAAGTGCTGGAGCAGGTCCAGAGGAGGGCCACAAGGATGATCGAAGGGCTGGAGCATCTCTCCTACGAAGACAGGCTGAGAGAGTTGGGGTTGTTCAGCCTGGAGAAGAGAAGGCTCTGGGGGCCCCTTATGGTGACCTTCCAATACCTGAAAGGTGCCTGTAAGAAATCTGGGGAAGAGCTGTTCGCTAGGGCACGGAGAGATAGGACGAGGGGTAATGGTTTTAAACTAGAAAAGGGTAGATTTAGGCTGGATATCAGGAAAAGGTTCTTCAACATGAGGGTGGTAGATCACTGCAACAGGTAGCCCAGAGAGGTGGTGCAGGCCCCATCCCTGGAGATATTCAAGGTCAGGCTTGATGGGGCTCTGAGCAACCTGATCTGGTAACACTGTCCCTGCTCACTGCAGGGGGGTTGGACTGGATGAGCTTTAAAGGTCCCTTCCAACCCAAACCATTCTATGATTCTGTGATCTTTTCTGGCTCTGAGGAAGGACCTTTCCCTTTTTTTCCCTGTGCACTTCCTGTCAGCAGAGCCCTAGGGTGCAGATCAAGTCAAAATGTGCAGCCATGCTGTCAGGGGACAGCAAACTGAACTGCAAAACAAGGCAGCACACACAACCTTGGGGATGTGCTGTCCCTCTCAAAAGCCAGCCTGCAGAATGCAACACACAGGCATACAAAACAAAGAGCAACTGAAAAGCTATAACCAAAACAGAGGGGAAAAAAAGGCAAACCAAACCACACATGTGCTTTATAATTTTGTTGGGAATTTTTCCCATCAGTTTAGAGAGTAGAATTTCAACTTAAAAACAAGCTCTATCTCTGGGGTTCCCAATCCAGAACTGATATTTGAAGTAAAAGAAAATGGATTTGCAAACTGCTTAGGCCTCATGTACTCCTGTGCACAAGTGAGCATCGCTGCGGAATTCACTTGGTAACGTCAGCAAGAAAATCCATTTGTGAGAGAATATTAGTTAAGACGTGTTCTGTTCTGCATTGGAGCTGTCAACATCCCCCTGACTTCTGGTCCTTTGAGTATACTTCAGACTCCCTCACTTAAAACACCCGCTGCTGATCTCCAGAAGTGTTGCCAAACGCAGGCAAGAGGACAGTGAAATGCAAGGAGGGAGGACAGTGACATTTCCTGCCCTACGGGGGGCTTCGGCACTGTCCTCACAAGCATGCTTTTCAACAAATCCTTGTAACTGAAACATATTTGGTTTGTATTTGGGTGGGCATGCAAAGGCATCCTGACTTTCACTATTACTGAACAAGATACAGTCATACTGTAGTCTTGAAGAGGGTTTAAAAGTCCTGAGGGTAGTTTTATTTTTCTCTTTCTCTCCTCTAAGGAAGCCAGAATGCACACAGTATATGATCACTTCAAAGCCCAGCTAACACAGAAGCCAGAGGGGGTATATATATCAGACAGATATATCAAGACTCAATACATCCTGAAGTAATATTGTAAACGTATATTCTATTTCAAGAAAACCCACAATAAAGTGCAGAGAAATTAATGCTATTAATCTGAATAACTGTATTCATTTCCATAATCTCACTGTAAAGACCGTAGAATCTGCACAGAGACCTCACTAGATTTTTTGGTGTAAATAAGGAGTAACATCATTATGTCAATGGAGCACCATCGCAACCTGGGAAAAGCCTATTACTGATGAAATTGAAAAATAAAGCAGCGTGCATGTCAGCCCAGCAAAGCAAGCAGCCAAATTCTGGGCCTGACTGTATGGAAAGGGAGAAGTCACACGAGAACATAAGACTGTGAAAGCTGCTCCATATTTAGAACACAGATAACGCAGAACTGTAAACATTTTACAGTAGGTCGGGTTGGGGGCCTAACGTGGGCAGCCTAGCATTCGCACAGTGTAACAAAAAAGCCAGCAGAGATCTTTCCAAAGCAACTCCACATGATTAATCCACTGAAATATTTATTTGGCAAAACAGAACATCAGTAACATTATCTCCTAAGTTTTCTATTTTTAAAATATTTGGAATTACATTACATGGATCTAATGCTCAAACCATTTTGTTGCAGCATTTTTTTCTTAAATAAAGAAAAACTCCTAGCCTCATCTGAATTACTTGTGCTTCTCATCAGAATTACAAGACAGTGAGTATCAGTATAAAGAAGCTCAGAAGCACCCAACCTAGCCAGCTGTTTTCAAGATATAACACAAGACAGGAAAGCCTTGATCAATAATAATGCATCATTACTTGTATTAAGCTGCTGCCTAAGAATCCTAACCATGAGTCTTACATGCAAGACGATATTAAAATCTAGAAAAGTCCAGATGAAGAAAAGAGACAAGATAAGCCTCGTCCCCAGAAGTTTTAATTTAAGGGAAAAAAAACAGAGATACAAGATGGATGGATTCTGGCAGATGAAAAGTATAACAAAACACTGCATATGTCTCCAGGCCACAGTGCGAAGGAGATACTCACAGTAGCCTGAGTACTGCAAGACACGCTACATTTGACATTATTTATTTTTTCCTGTAGTAAAGTATAACTGGCCCAGGTAAAGCACTGCCCCTAAAGAAGCTGCACTGTTTTGCTAACCATGCTAGCTTGGGCTTCTGTACAAAATCCCACACTGTGCAGAGCTGCTACAGCCAATAAACAAACATTGCTCAGCATTTTCAATGCAAGAATTTGTTCTTCTTTGTTTTAAAGTGGATACCACCTCTTAGAGACACCTGATCAGACTGTCACACTCTGCTCAAATTCTTGTTGTCACAGACCTTTAGGGACCCATACAAAAGAAGGGACATAACGCAAGCAGGCAGTCGGGTTAACAAGCGTGCTCCAGAAAGCACTGCAGTGAAGCCGTGCTCTGAGGGAAGGAGCAGCGCTGCCAGCTTCCATTCTTGCACAGCAATATGAAGCAGGTATTCTTTCCAAAGGGCTTTTCAAAACAAAACCTGCAGTTTTCTTTCCAGTTCCCTTTCCAGACTCCTTTGCTCCAGTTGTTAAAAAAGAAATGACAGTGGCAGAAGAATAAATGTAAAGCAATCTGTAATATCTCCGACAAGTAGGATCCCTCCTGTTCCTTTGATACACACATAATTTGAATATGTAGTTCCTTGAAAATGCATTTTTTTTAACCCATTACAAAAAAAAAAAAGTTATCTGGACAGCTCTAGAAAACACAAAGGAAACACAGAGAGGGTTTGATTCACAAGAACACATCTTCTGTTTGGTACTGGTACAGCTGCAGTGATCTCTGTGAAGTGTTTTCCCTGGGCTTGCAGTGACACTGAAGCAGCACAGCCCAACCCTGGCAATCAGCTACACGGGCACTCTCCCATTTCCAACCGATGTGTAGCGTAGCATCCACAGAATTGGAGGTGTTCTAGCGTAGGTGTTGCAGTGCTATATTTAACAGAAAAGAAGGGAGCCAAAACATCTCTCATCACAGCTCTTCATTACAAAATGGAGTACACTGCCTTCTGCCTTCAACCGATTTGGACTGCATACACTGTGATTATGCTCAAAATCCTGCAGAAAAGTCTTTTTGCATTATTGTGACAAAGAGATGACAGGGGAAAATAGGAAAAGCCTATTCAATGGAAGAAATGAGCCCTCACAAACCAATGTGCACCACTGCCACAATATTGATATTGCTAACCGTTACCTGAAAACACCACTTTTGAAACACAGAGTGGCAGCTGGTAGGGAAGCCCACGGTTAGAGGCAACATGCCTGACTCTGGGGGTTTTTTTCCCTACTTTTTTTTATTCCTCCCTTTCCCTTATGACTGTAAACAGATGGGGATGATTATAAGCCTGGCTGTTAAGAGCTCAGGTAGTTTCAGACCCCAGAGCCCCCCAGCACAACCTACCAGACAGAAGAGCGTTATAAGAGCCCAGGGCCACAGCGCTTCCAGGGGAGCTCACAGGCCAGCTCGCCTTTGCCTCAGCACTCGATGAAGGGATTAAGCCCAGCAGATGAGTACAACCGGTAACTGTCACATCTCACAGTGCCACAGCGGAATCTACCAGAGTTCATGAGACAGTCGTTTCCGTTAAGAGTCCAAACTCCAAAGGAGCTAATCACTCTCTTTAAAAGACTTCCCATGATATTCCAGATAAGTTAATTTCTTGCTCTCCTGGAGTTTAGAGTTCCTTATACAATTTCTGCCTTTTTCAACAGAATACTGAGAGAATTAATTCATTAAAGCATCAAGATCCTTTGAAGAATGGAAGGAAACAAACTGCTGCAAAAAGCTAGTACAATTTCCTAAAAATTGTTTTTATTATCCCACCTAATAATAAGATAAAGCACTTGAACAGCAGAGAATTTTGTAGCGGGTTATTCAGAGGGAATGGTTTTGTTCAGATCATTCCTGCATTAATATTAAAAGCTTCTTGGCCTAGAGATACTTCATTGTAATGGTTATATGCATTTCTATTTCACGTCGCATGATGTCAGCTTATAATCCAATGTTATATCATTCAAAAGGTGAGAAAATGAAGAAAGCGATTTTTAGAAGCACTAAATACTTTAGAAAAGCAATACTCCATTAACATAACCACTAAAAAGTGGGTGCTTACAGTACACCAGCACCTCAGAAGAAAAATTTCAAGCCTAAAATGTCACCTCGTATAGCTATGCATATATATGCATATAGAGAGAAAGACAGGCACGCACGTGCGCACACCCCTATCTCTGAGGAGAGTGCTCCCAAGGAGCACTGATGAGGGTTTGGAGTGGCTGCTTCTTGCCCTCGCTCACAAGGAGCCACCCTTGCAGTAGAGCAGCCAGAGTCACGGGGCCAAACAGCAAATCTGCAAGGACTAAAGTCAGGCAGCTACCTGGAAAGAAAAAAAAAAGGCTCCTTCATAGCCTATTTATAAATGCTCAATGGCCCGGGAAACTGCCGAGAGATTTCTCATGCTCAGATCCTCATTTTCTCCTGCGCGGTCAGCCCCGGGACCGCTCTGGAAAACAAGGCAGCCATTTTCTCCTCCGCTCTTGCGCTCAGCCAGCCAGACCGAAGCGCTTGATAAGCTGCTGTTCTCTTCTGTGCTGGCAGCCATCGGAGGAGAAAAACAACCCATCACCCACAGGCAGGTACAACCACAGCCATTTCTCTACTTGCCTGCTATGAGTCAGGGCCCTGACGTGGCCAGGGGAGGGGAGGGATGGGGAGCCCTGGATGCAAACACATGGATGTGCATGGGTAGCACTGGTCCTACCCTAGCTGCTGGTCATCCCTGCAAAACCTTACAGACCCGGGTCTTCGTTTCCAAAAATTAACTACCCCTGTGAGAAAATACTTTGCTTTTGCAGAACCTGTGGGTCTAAGATACTGCCCTGTGCATGCTGTGGAAATGCCTCCAAACCTTGGGGTCAGCATGGGAAGAAAGTGATTTTAATGTGCAATGAGCAGGCACACACGCAGGTATACATGCTGCTGTAATGCACACACGTACGTGACACCGTTTTTGTAAGCTGTAAGTAACCGCTCTCAAATAATCTGATAGGGGACCAGAGTGTCAAAACCACTGAGCACCCCATCTCTTTACAGTGTACAAATCTGGCTATTCAAAATCGCTAATTGCTTGAGAAAGAAAACGGCTGTCCCCACATGTAAAGCAAGCAGCTATGACACCTATAGTTACATTGGCTTCCATCACCACCTATACTCACATTTACTTTTGTTTTCTATTATAATCCTCCTCCTCGTCATTTTTGCAAACCTCCCTATCTTGCAGTAGTGTTTTGAAATTGGCAGTGAGAAGCCCCATGCATGATGTGTTCAGACCTAGCTATGCTCAAAGCTGCTGGGGAAAAACATTCCCACTTAGGTTTTGTCAGCAGAAACAGCTAAAAACTGGCTGCTAAAGTCCCTCACTACCCTGTGCACGCTGACTATCCAGCCGTGGCTCTTCGTTTCAATACACGCAGCACGAAGTCAGGCTCCAGACAGGCCACAACAGCCTCGGAGGACACAAGACCCTATTTGGCCACCTCTGATGGCTTCTGCATGCCCAGAGCGAGTATGCTGTGCTGGGCTCCTTCTCCGCCCACAGGCTGCACAAACAGAAGGTGATTCCCCAAGGCCACCAAAGCCCCTAGGCCTTGGGCTCAGTTGGGACCCACAGAGGGTCTGGCAGTCCTGCCCAGCTTGGCTCTGCTGGTGCAAAGACATGTTTCACTCATTGCTTTCAACTCAGACATCTCCCTCCAGTGACTGCTCTATGAGAGATAGCAGTACTATCCTGCTACTTAAGAGTCTTGTTTGGGTCAGCTTTAAGAGCTTTTGTCATGCAATGCTGGCGGGCAAGAAACCAAAAACTAGGACAGATGTCAATACTATGTGTTTTTAGCACTACGCCTAGTAAGTTTCCTTTCTCTACATAAAACAGTGAAACAACCAAGGAGAAGCCACCTAAACAAAAATGCTATTAAGATTGTGGAGACCCTAAATATGAGAAAAGTGCACCCGAGCTTTCAAAACCTAAGGCATCTCCTCACCTTTGCTTCTTCCATCCAGAGGCAGAGCTCTGCTCTGACCTCTCCCTACCACCTCCATGGGCTCTGGGCAGCTCCTGCCACCACCACCACCACTCCCACGCTGGGCAAACAGCAGCGGCTGAACCCAGGCAACGCTAACAAGGACTTTTCTTGCCTTAGTGCCCGCTCCAGCTCTTGAGCGCAAGCATTACGTTTGCCCCTGCAGCCTTTGCATTTGCACTTTCACACGTGGTTGTTAAGGCCATTAAATCAAGATGGTCCCCAACCTGTCATTCCTCACACTGCAGCCTGTGTAACCTTTCCAAAGCTACCATGTTTCTTTACACTGTGCTTCCCAATGGGGCTGCCTTAAAGGATGGCACTACACCAAATGTGACTCTCAGGAACTTTGCAGAACCTCAGTGAGACAGAAAGTCTGAATAAACACAAGTGGAGCCCCTGTACTTCAAACACACGATGCCCTCATCAGTCACCAAAACTACTGAAACAGAGCCACATCCTACACTATTAGCTGGTGAAGAACACTTTAGTTCTGCGACCATTGATTTTTACTGGACAGAATCACAGAATGGTTTGGGCTGGAAGGGACCCAACCCCCTCCGCCATGGGCAAGGACTTAGTAAGTCTCGTTTCTGTGCCAAGAATACATGCACCAAGGCATTTTTTAATATTTTTTATTTTGGAATGCAGGATAGCGTAAGTTTAAGAGAAGAAAGTCTCCTCACTCCACTAAAATTCGAAGTATGTAAAACCACAATGCCATCAATCATACCATCTGTGCTAGAAATGCCATTCTTTTCTCCTTTTTTTTTGCCACGGGACTATTATATCATGTGCAGGTGGTAATGTCTAAAAATATATCACAGAAAGTATATGTAAGACCAGACTACTCCTTTTTTTGTTCAAAACTTTAAGTAGAAACGAACCCATGCTGATCTAGCCTGTACCTCTCAACACCGGGGGTTTTCTTGCTAGACCTGCAACCCTCCTGCTGAAACGCAGTTTCCAGAAGGGAAGCACACAGCTCCTTGCACCTGTTTCATACCATCAAAGCAGATAAGATGGCCTGATCTCTTCCAGGAAGGAAGGAGTTCAGCGGTGGAGCGAGGAGTCAGACAAGCACCATATGGCCACAAGGGAGGGAAGACAAAAGCAAACCACCTCTCTCGGCAGCAGTGAGAGTTACGTTGGCTCAGCTGTGTTGTCTAATCAAGTATTCTAAATCAATTAAGACTGAAGCCAATTTGTACACATGAATCTTTGTATTTCTAAATGAACCTAAGTATTCCACAGTAATATTCCACACGGTTTAATTCCTGTAGTACATGGACAGAAACCAAGGCCTGGCGGTGCTCATTAGCCATGAAAACACGCAGTGTTACCAGGCAGGCTTTTGTCCAGCAAGACAAAAACTGAGCAGTGAATGACTGAACCCCTTCCTATCCTTTAAAACAATGGTCCCCAGTGCAGGAATGTGGGTTAATGTCAGTTAACAGTCTAGATGCTCTCTCAGTTTTTGGGAACTGTCACCAGGTCTGATGTCCAGCCTGCTGAGGTATTTCTATGACAACAAGAGAGAGCTTACTGACATCAGCCATCCGGGTGGTAAGACCACCAGTGTTTGTAAATAACTTTCACGCATCTTCCCGGAATCCTACACTTCCTACAGGTTTTAAAGAAGACAGAAAGCCACTTTCTCTGCCTGGAGAGCACTTCCCCAAGTTTTTATTTGGGCAGTGATCCTGAAGCGGAGGCAGAGTGGCTGCAGACACCCACTGAGTAATTCTTCACGCGTGCCTACCTTGCCTCTCTGCACAAACGGCCGAGCCGCTCATCATTCAATTGCCCAGGTCAGCTATTTATTCCCCATTCTAGGCAGACTGGATCTGGCAATGGTTTGCTTTAAAAAGGTACACGGCGAAGTAAAGTGTTTCAGCAGTGACTCAGTGCTGTGTATTAATAGCCAGCCTAAGCTTATTTAAGACCCTACTGTTGCCATGTGTCGGGGACAGGGGCCGGCTCAGACTGTTGATCTGACTGGAAGCTCGCCTCACAAATAAAACCATTTTTCAGCACTGAGCAGAGGCACAACGACTGAGCCAACAGTGCCCAGGGAGCACGGGTCAAGGAGAAGGGGAGGGAGGGCAGGACGGGCCCTTCTGGAGCTGCTGCATTTGAATCGGTTCAGGCCAGCTGCGAAGAGTCAGAGTCCCACAGCCCACAGGAGGAAGAGGAGGCCGAGAGGCTGCTGAAGGTGTGAAGAACTGGGCCCCACATAAGTCTTTACACCCACCACATTAAGTGAATAGGACAGAAAAAACAATGTTTAGAAGAATCCTGTGTACTCATCCTGCATGCACATAAATACCTGTGTGCAGAAATTAAGAGAATCGGCTCCCGGTATACGCTTTTGGTCAACTGGGGAAGCATAGGAAGGAAACAGAAAAAGTCAACATAATCTGATTAGCTGTGTAATTAAGACTAAACTGGGAGATCAATAAGGGAAACTATGAGGAGGTTTTTTTCAGCACAGTATGTGGGAGAGAAAATGGAAAATCTGGTAGAAATCTAATGGGATAAAGTAACAGATGGTAGGTAGACACCCAGGGGACATGGACTATGTTTAAAAATGATACTGGCTAACAGTATGATTAAGAGTACATGCAATATCACAATGCACTGAGCTGAACTAGAATGTAAATAGTGAGACCATAAAACCTTAGTATTCTAGGTTGAATTTACATATTTTATATTATAGACACCTACAAGACAAATAGGAAGAACACTTGGGAAAGGACTCTACATAACACAAGTATGTGTGATATTTAAGGGAATGGCTCTTGACTTTGTCTTGAGAAACATGGCAAACAACTGTCTACCAACAGGACACAATAGCACAAAGAAGACAAGCAATTAAAGTAATCAGCAAATAACAATAAATAATGGACTTAATACACAGAAAAGAAAACTTGAGTTATGTTTCTGGAAACATCTCAGAGAGCAGAACAAGCTACCAGTGGAGCTGTGCAAACCACCATCATCTGCGCGACCTGAAGCCTACCTGACAAAACATTGTTCTACCAAGCCTACAAGGACTCTGGGTAAAAACCAGATCAAACCCCATCCGTTTTTTCAAACACAAATACATTAGTAACTTCCAGCAAATTCTTCCACTTAACCCACTGTTCTTCCAGTTGGTACACATGTACAGCTTGCAGTCTATGAGCTGAACACGTGAGCAGGTCCACCAAGGCGGCCTCTCATGCTCAGGCAACACTTCCACATCTTCTCCTGGGTGAAAGAAAGTTTGCTATTCTAGTCTCATGAGACGATGGTGGTCCTGTGCCTTTCAGTTATTTGCCAACAACTAAATAATACCTATAAACAGTATAGTCCAGCTATAGAACTGCTTATGTCTCCATAAAGTAAACATTACATATATAAACTTCAGATATATACAGATCGATGGATACCTACATACATACAGCAGAGTGTTAAATGCAGTAGATGTAAACAAATGATATAAGAAAGATATAAACCAATGCTGCACTATTATAAGCCAGTTATTTATGTAGATTTATTTTAAAATATGTCTGATTGCATTCATAGCACTGATGAAGAGAACAGTAATGCACTAAACATCATTAAACACTTAAGCTAAAATTCCTTCTTGATCATCCCTTTACAATCACTTTGGTTCCCCTTTGCCATCCAGGACAAGAATAACTGCATGACCTGAAGGTCAGAAAATTCTTACTCCAGTATGAGAGCAAACTTAAAAAAGAATTTCCAAAAGCAGAGCCCTCTCCTGTCCTGCTTTCAGCTCCTCCATCTCTGACTGGCACTCATTGAAATTAGGGGACTGGTAGCTTTAGTGCTTCAGCTGATATCAATTACCATTGTATCCTGCAAGGCACTCCCTGAAGTAATCAGGAACCAAGCTGCTTATGGAAATAGTGTAAAAACCACACCAGAAATGAAACAGAAGCCAATGCACAGCAGAGACATAACCAGCCCCTCCGTAAGAAAAGGAGATTTAAATAGGCAGCTGCATTCTGCATCAGCAGAATGACAGCCATTTCTGTGAATGGCTTCAAGGTGCACAGAGAGGTCACTGTCTTCCACAGATTGGGTTACTGCAAAGCCAACAGATAATAACTACGGCAAAGCAGCAACTGGGTACTGGGCTGCCTTAAAACAGCTGAGAAGAAACAGAATAAGCCACAACGATGCTGACTCTGATGCAGCTTCAGAGCAGGCACCGTCCTCTAATTTACTCTCAGTCAGCTCATGAAAACGTCGCAGTGCTTTTACAACCATAAAATCCAATAAACCCAAGCCCCAAAACACAGATATTTATTTTTATCCTAGTCCAGGAAAATGGTGAGAAGTAATGAGCTTGGGTCCAATTAAACGTGGTGTAAGGAACCAACAAGAAACACACTTTGAAAGCCTAAGTTGAAGCAGCCTGCATTGCTGTGCTTGTGTCTGTCCTGGGTATCCACCTAAACGGCTTTTGCTCAGGTTCAAAGTATTTGGTTTTAAGGATGCTTAAACGAGTACTTGACATATAAGGCAGGCTTGCTCAACTGAGGAGCCACCTAAAGTCATTCAGGGCCCACCTTACGCATACCGAAAGGGCAGATATAGATCAGCTTCCTGGCACCCTTCCATCCTACAATTCCCTACCGCTATTACACTGATGATTCAAATCTAATTCTAAAAAGAAAGCAAGTCTTCTGCTGTCACCAACCATTGTTCCAAGGCAGAAGGAAAATACTTTGAACACATTTTTGGGCCTTTCAACATCTGCATTTTTGTATTGCTTTTGTTCCTGGAGAGGGGCATGGAAAAGGAAAATAAGGGAAGCATTTCCCAAGGTAGGGAGTTAAGATATCAGTGCTATCACTTACCATTTCCTAAATAAGCCTAATTTTTCCAAACAATACATGGGTAGGAGAAGGGTATTATTAATTTAAGAACTAATGATTTCAAAGTCTAAAAAACTTGCTACAGTAACAAAGCAAGTTTCAAAAACACGTTACCCTAATATGACATAAAAATAATGGGGTTTATTTCAAAAATACAAAAAAAACCGTTTTCCTCATCCTTTGGTAAAATTAAGCCCTACACAGCCACAATATTTACTTTTTTAAATAACTATCTATATGCATCTCTTTGCAGCTGAGTTTGTGTGTAAATTAAACTTCTCTAACAGTTCAGAAATAACCTAAGAATTTACTTGACTTGCATAGAATCACAGAATCACAGAATGTTAGGAGTCAGAAGGGACCTCGAAAGATCATCCAGTCCAACCCCCCTGCCAGAGCAGGATCACCTAGACCAGGTCACACATACCATCTCACAAGAGGAGACGACTCACCCTGTTTCTCAGTGTTAGCACAAGGGATCAGAAAAAGCAAAAGATTTTCAGATGGCCTTCAAAAGCCAGGTCAGCGCAGAATAACGAAGAGTTGAGTTCACTATTTGTGCAGCAAAAGAAGTCGTCCCATGTAACGTGCATTGGTAGTGAAAAGTTGCAAGAAGTGATATATTCACTGATCATAATTAGTTCTGAAGAATATTGTAGAAGAGGACATAAACATGGCTCCAATAACCAAGGACAAGACAAAAAGAAGCACAGAAGTCTTCCTGACAAGGAAGAAGCAGCCCAGTTCATTCTAAGGTACAGCACAATCAAGTCAGCTATGTGGCACATCCTGCTGTTTGTACTGTATGATTTTAATAACTTACAGTAGAAGATTAAAGCCATCTGCAGGTCTCCTAAACAACAACAAAAAATGCTCTGCGGTGCTGAAATACATAAGGTGCTCCCGTTACCTAGAATTCATATTGTAGGTTATTTATACATTGGGCTGGGAAATATTTAATAGCATTCAACACACTAACAGGTAGAGAGAGTATTATATTACCTGTGTAGCACACTGTCTTGTTTTTAACAGCCTGTGTAAAATACACGGCTATACTGTTGACTGAATGGCAGTAGGCAAAATACGAGTGATCAAGTGTTGCAGTGGTCTTAGAGAAACATTATGGAACCTGTGCAAGGTATTTAATTTGATCTCTTTGTCCAAGTCAGTGGCACTTGCATTCAGTCGCATTCAGCATGTTATTCGTCTAAAAAGCTATGGTTCTTTCATCTCTTCTTTTCTCCCAAATTCAATTTGTTTTCCCATAGAATTACTGCCATAAATAAAATGTTGCATTTAGACCGGCTGTGATACTGCCAGCCAATTTCACTGCAGATAAAGGTCAAGGGAAAAATTATTAAAAAACAAAATAACCATTTTTCCCCCCAAATTCTCTATATAAAACGTCAGTGCCAAGCATTCAAGTCAACTCTGAACATCACTGAATCCTTACTGGGCTCTTCAGTGGGTGGGATGTTGTATCTGCCACAAGCACTGGGCAGAAGGCACCGCAAGAGGTAACTTCTGGAGCAGGATAAATTACTGAACTATTTCTTCAGTTTCTTGCACAGTAACTACTGTGTTGCAGCTGCCCTCCAGAAACACATGACCGTCATCTCAGCTAAACGATCTGCACGTATGAAACCTCTAACCTTAACTGACGACCTGAAGGCCAAAAGAGAGCAGTACATTAGCTAACTGCATTTCCTCAGTAACACAAATTATGAAACTCAAACATGGAATGCTTGCATTACCACGGACATTTGAAACGCTGAAAGAAATCTGTATTTTACAAGTTCCTAGGAACAGGATGTAAAAATTTCAGCTAAAGCACAATTCCTTATCTCAATTTCGACAATTTTCAAGCTTTAGAACAGCTATGAATATCGAGGGAGTAACAAAATCTGCTTCCTGTTTGAATTCTTCTACCTTTAGCATATTTCCAGTGCATCTTTGTATTTCCCTATCTTCCAGCAAAAAAGCCTTCTTGCATAGTAAATGTTCACACATGTATTACCACTTGATGACCAACTCACAATTTCAGTCTCTATTTGACAAAACTGATAGGATTTTATCAGTTTCCTACCAGAAGGATGAGCTCCTCCAGAACTCCCAAACTCTCTCCCCCCATACATCCAGTTTAAGCTTCAGGTATGAGTAGTGCACCTTTGTACCAGCAAAATAACATCTATTCTATAAACTTTTTGTTTGTTAGTCTTGCAATCCTACATCAAAACATTGTATCACTGAATGGTAGACTTATGTGCAAGCTGTACGGTAGGGCCACAGCACACCAAGATACACAAATGGCAACTTCTGAAGAGCTTGAGATATTATGGGCTTGCACAGATCAAACCAAAAAGACAACACTCTGCTATTCCTTGTCATGATCTTTACAATCGAGTAGTGTGATGTGAAATAAAGAACTGAAAAGCACAGTAAGAAAACTAGTGTCTAAAATTGCCTGGAGATCTGGAGCAGGGAAACAGGAGACAAACACTGGTAATGAGGATGCTCAGAAACAGCTCAGCAAAGATTTTCCAGTAACTACAACTGCAGCCAGTAACTGCTGGATTTGTCTGCAATTTCAGCTCGTGTTTTAGGGACAGGACGCAGGGCAGGCTTCTGCAAAAGTAGGCAAATACTTAAGCATTTGTTATTATGGCACCAGATTAGCAGAGACACGGGCCTGTACATCTGGCTTCAAAGCACAGGAGATGCCAAGATCTGCATCCACTGCTTCCCTCACTGCAGATGGGTACGTGAACCTCTGGGCTTTTTGGGACTGACTAGAGAGGTTAGAAACTGAAGAGACAAGATGGACTTGGGACTTAATTCAGTGAAAAGGAAACACAGAAATGAAAAAGGAAAGTAACAAAGAGGTATTATTTGCAAAAAAATGAAAGATAGAACAAGTTTTGTAAAAAAAAACAAGTAATAAGGTAGGAAGGGAAAAACCGCTCTAAGCCATAAATGAACTGGAAGATATGGAGAAGCTACACAGTAGAATTTTTTAAAAGAAAACCATCAGAAATCATGCTAACAAAGAAAATATATATTCTCTATACATATAGGAGGACATGGACTCTTGAATCTTCTGGATGAAACAAAGGATGGAGAGAGGGTGTCTCTAGAATGCAAAAACTTTAAGAACTGACTTTTGAGCACAGACTGGGAGATAAATTTGTACAGGTGAAAAACGGTAAAGTGGGGCAAAGAGAAAGGGGGGTAATAATTTACAAATATCTAAAGGAGGAATCTGCGTAGCATAAAAAGGAAGACATTTTCTATCATATATGGAAACTCAAAAAGGAATAAATGGAAGGATTTTCTTTTTTTTTTCCAATGGAAAATACTGAGTGACAAGCAGAAAAGGCTTTTTGGAGAGGAACAACTGCTGGCCTGTGAAAAAACTGCCAGAGAGAATCCTGCAAAGCTACTGCTGGACAAAACAACAGAAAATGCACTGATGGGAACAGTCCTGTATCAGCACGGAGGAATGCCTCGGACGATGTAAAAGACCACTTCCCACTTGCCTATCTGAACACTCTGCATACTGTAACTAAGATATATTACCTGAAAAGTTGTGCTCTCGTTTTAATATAACACTAATGTACTTTATTACTGATTTTAACAGGCTGTAATAGGAGGAAGCATATATTCAATTATTTTATTACATGCTTTGAATATAAATGGCGAGCATCTGCATTCCAGCTTACTCCTTCCGTCCTTGCTTTCTCATTAAAAAAAAGCACCAGCACATTTTAGAATTCAGAGCAGCCCTCCCCAGCCCAGCCGCTTTCTTGGCTGGTTTGCTGGGATCTATATATCCAATCTAATTATTTTGATTCCCATTTCCAACCCTATCAGTGGTGCAGCGGTGCAAGAAATCAAAATGCCAGTCTCCTGAATGTGTTAGAACCTAAAAGCTAACGGCCACTCATTTGCAGAGGCATCTCGGCGCGGCCCAAAGCCCCCGTCACCACACGATTTATGTTCACTGTTCTTGATGTGACTCGAGAGGGGTTTCCCAGCGCACCAGCACTGAGCATTTCATAGAACATTTCAGATACGCTACAGCTCGTTGCATCATCTTGTTCTGCCACAGCAGAACACAACCCAGCAACGCTTCAGTTTAGATTTTGTCTCTTTGTAAAGACTTCCTTAAATTCTTTTCTTGGTTATTTTTCCCTTTGTTTTCTTAAAAGGGGAAAAAACAGGATCATACAAGCTCATCTTCCCTTAAGTGATAAGAAGAGAGAGTCAGCAGTCCTCCTGCCAAAACACCTACTATCCTCTCAAGTCAGAGGGATCATATGTTGCTCACTAGCTCCATTCCCTTGGGGGTCTTTTCCCTGACTATATGCTTCTTCCCCCGCCTTGAATTACAGCCTTACTTAGATTACTAATGCCTCAGCACCACCAAAAAATATTCCCATTCGTTTCCATAGCTTTTACAAACATGATAACATGATTTGTGTTTAAATAGAAGCGTCACCATTTTACTTTTTATTATGAATATCGTATGTTTGGCAAGCTGTCTGACCTTCCTTATGATGATGAATGCCGCAGCAAACAATTTGCTGTATCTTTAAAGAAATGGCCAATTCAATTACATTATGCCAGAAGCTTTCAAATCCCTCTCTGCCAAATGTCTTTGCTATATCCTGCCACAGACAGCCCATCTGTATTCCAGCACAGTAAGACACTTGTTTTATTGAAGCATACAGTTCTAGTTAGGTACTATCAACAGAGCACTATTTCAGTTCTCCAGCTCTGCGTACCTTCCCACCCTCTCTAGCCTCAGTTATTAGGATTTTCAATTTTACTGACCAAACGTGCAAGCGTTACTAATTACATGCATGAAATCCAGTAGTTATCGACTGCTACAACAAAATACATTAGTGACCAATTACAGGAGTTCTTGGCAGCAATGGTTATCATTTTAGTGGATTTAATCATTGCACTTAAAGTGAAGCTTGAGATTCCCTTTGAGATTACACCACTAATTGCTTCTGTTTTGCCAGTTACTGCATGAGCTGCTTTTCAAAAAGGATCACGAAAGATGCCTTCTAAATATCGAAGAGCAGCAAACAGATGTAGCTTCCTGTAATGAGTCGCCCTCTCAATAAAACCACAGCGTCACTTCATTCATACCACAATGCCAACCTGATATATATAGCCCTTGTCACCCCCTCTTGCCTTCTCGCTTCTTGTTATTTGGGCAGACAACAGCAATACAGCTGCAATGTTGTTCACGTGAATCGTGTGACACACTATCATTTATTTATACAGGTATTTCAAAAGATCATCTTCCCCCCCTCTTCTGTGTTTGCAGAGAGGATACTACTTGTTATTCTCATTATGACAGAATGTTTGAATGGTCTTAGACCTCTAAGACAAAAAAACCACAACCTAGGCAAAGTACGTGATTTATTACAAGCACAATAACACCATAATAGGCTTCCACTCTCCAGGAATCCCTAAAAACAAACACTCCCCCTCCAAAGGAATTTGTAATATAACATATTGTTCTTTAAAAGCCCACGTCTACCTCCAGGATCCCCACTAGTGATGAATTATCTGGTTTACAGCCTCATAAAGCAGGAGTGTCTATATATTTTAATGCTGAGGCCAACCACAGGACTTTGGTACCTTTCAAATATAGTGATATACAACTTTCCAAACACCAATGAAAGGCTGTGACACTTGGCTTCAGGCAAAACAAGGAGATAAAATTTCATCAGCATTTTCGGTCTGATCAAAATAAGCTGTCTTCCAAAGGCAGAAAGCGTGGGGGAGGGCTGCAACTACATTTCTGTCAGCTGTCTGTGAACAAGCTATTTCATTTAGACCATTTTATTTATTAAATTTGTTTGCTTCTTTTTTATTAAAATCTCAGCTACTGAAGCTTTTCATTACTCAAACACCACTTCCTGAACAACAAAACCCCAAAAATCTCCAACCAGAAATCTGTCATAAGATCAAAAAACCTTCTAGAATTGTCTCAGTAAACATCAACATTTTTAGGATTTCAGTAGATTCTAAGCTGATACAACTCTAATTAGAAACTTAATTGATCTCTGGGAGAGAGAATACTGTAGAGTTTTAAATCCCCAGAGACTTCTAGACTACGAACAGCAGGGCACACAATACCTTTAAAAACTCTCAGGAACCACACGCTATGATTTACAAAACAAACTCCCTAAAATTAACTGCTAAAAGAAGTTGAAGAGCTTCATCAAACAGCATGGACAGGCAACAGTACCAGTTGGTTTCACTTCAGCCTCTAAATACAGTATGGACTATTACCTACCCACCCCTGAAAAGTAACCTGATGCAGTACACAGAGGGCTGCACCATGGCCACGTCTTATCTGGCTTCAAACCCAGATGTAGATCTGCACGAACCACTGATGTCTGCAGAACACCAGGCACGAAAACTGCTACCCTCAGGGTGCTCTCAAAAACAAGGCCAGTTCATTTCCAGGCCTAACTGAGAAAAATCTTCACCTGTAGGTGATGCAGTAACTACAATGACTGGCAAATAATAAACTGAATAAAACCCATAAATTAGAGTAGAAATCAATCCTGTATTTATAGAGGAATAGACCACACGATTTAATTGGATTATTCTCATCTCTTAGTTCAATAGTTCTTAGTTTCTGCTTCCTCAAACAACAATTAAGGACAATTTTCAAGTAAAATGTAACATTTACAGTGACATGATATCTCTGCCAAGGCAGAAGTCACTACGCCTACAAATCCTCAAGCCCAGCAGAATGGCTACCTTACTTTGGCATGGGCAACCTCCTGTCTTGTGTACAGAAGCACAAAATTTAAACTTAAAATTTAAACAAAAAGATTGCAATTGTACCTGGAATTTCTAGTGTTGCCTTCCAAACGAGGAAATGGCAACAAGACAAAAGAAAATGTTCCTGAAATGAACAGCTGAGTTTATGTAGCACCCAAAATACAAAGGGTCAGGAAATACCTGTCTTTCATCACTGTCAGAAGCAATAGACTGCAATACGCAGAGTAGGACCGATAACACAGGAAATAAATGAAAACATTTGCTGTGTGTTAGTATAAAAGTTAAAAGAAACAAGGCAAAAACCTCTCTCAAAGGTCCCTGCTGGATTTGAAACAGAGCTGTTGAGCCAATTTGGATTTCAAAACATGCCATTATCATTTAAGAATACCGAACTTCTCTCCTTTAATAGACCTTACACCTGTTTGCCAGTCCACATGACCTAATTCCTGAAACCATGCAAGTAAAACACAGCACAACATTTGCAGGGACCAGAACTTCAGTGAAAACTACAAACGCACAGGAAAGCAACCAGTCGCTTACAGTACAGACTCAGGCATTATTTGTGATTCACTGCCTAACTTAGAAATCAAAGAATGGTAACGCTAAATGCTACAACAATGCATTTCTGAGTGAATTAAATGTGTTATGTATGCATAGCTCACACAGCCCGGCATATTTTTAAGTTACATATTTAATTCTCTTTAATATCAAAAGCCTATGGCAAACAGGTAAACACCATGGGAAAACGACGCATACTTTTTTTACACAGTGATGTGACCGCTATCAATTTATAAGCTCATTATAAATGGGGATTATACAATCAAACCACGGCACAGATTTGGAATAAAATGCGCTGATAAAAAGTTTAGACCAGATTAAATCGAGACACTCTCAGCTGGTAAGTAAAGGTCGTAAAATTAAATGTAGATACCAGTAAGGATTTTCAACTTACTGAAGCCTTCCAAAACTAAACATAATTGTTTTAAATGCCAACAGGAAGAAAGGCTTCAGCTCTGGTAACTGCTTCATAAAACTCAATTAACTTGCCAATTATTACAAATATGTTACCAGTAGAAAGGAGTTTCATACTATACTATACTTATCATTAATATTATGGGTGTTTCATATGTGAATAAATAAATACAGTAAATAATATGTCAAATTACCTTTTTGAGGTGTGAAATAATTTACTGTAACCAGAACAATGCTTGGATTGCCAGGAAAGGAAGCTAGGTGGATAACTAAAATATTCTTCCTGCTTTTTCAGAAATGTGCATAGGCTGCATCTGGGGCTGCTGGGGACCTTCAGATGCTTAGGAATATCTGCCATATGCCCCATCAAAGCTGATGAAGAAAAGCTGTCCTAGTCCTATTTTAATGGAAGATAATCCAACTCCTTTAATGGAAGCAAACCCACCCAAGACAGCAGCTTTTGTCTCAAACAACGTGAAGTGAGCATTCACCCTTTCCAAGACAACCATTTTAGGCAACCATGAGGTCGTCTTTTCCGCTTTCATCCTCTGATGGCCTTATACTTAACGTGGCCTCTTCTTAGGACTTCAGTCCTGCTGAGTCTCAGTGCCTCATTATGGTCACAAACCAGCAAGATTGAGTTTAAGAAACAGAGGTCGTTCAAAATCTGAATTTAGTCCCAAGATAAATAACTGAAGAGGCAAAACACTAAAGCACCTAGAAATCTTGCATATAATCTATGTTTAATTTTATGGAGTCTTTAAGGGTAGCAATAAAAAGCAAACCTACTGCAAAGCACTGAATGCTCTATACAACATTCAGCTAGCTCTAGTACTTCTATTCTTTTTCAATCCAAAAGCCAAGGCATTGTCTCAGGGTACAGACTGCAATTAGGCAAGGACATGCTGAAAGATATTGAATAATTTTAGCATTTTGTAACGCTGATTTCCAGCTAAGCATTCACTTACTCAGGTGCAAGAACAGTCAAGCTCCCCAGTTTCCCCCAGATTTTCCTGTCAGGCCAGTTTTATCCTTAGATACCTGCATAAAACAAAACAAAAGACACACAAACAAAAATTTTAAGATCAATTTACATAATTCCTCCTAAATTCATTTCCTAATTATATCAACTCTTACGGACTCAAATTGTCAGGAGTTTGAAAAATCAGATCTCCAGCTTTTCCAACAGGATTATTTCCCATCAATTTGCTAACCAAAAGCAAAAGCAAAACTTGCAAAATGACTGAGGCTTATTTGACCCGTTCTACATAGATATGTACATATAAATACATATAGACTCAGCACAACCTTAAATGAAAGAGTTTTCTGTGAGAAACCTCATGTAAATTCAGCCTAGTAGAAGGTGGGAATGCATGATCTAAGTATATTTCACCACTTGTTTTTAGGAGTACATACAGACAGCAACACAGTTGAGGCTTTGTTAGCCACAGATTTAGGCTACCTTAAAACTGTTAACAAGTGACAGGAAAATCCTTCCTATTCAGTTGCCACTTGAAAAACTGAAAGAAGGTTTACATACAGGTGCACTGTCACTTAGTTAAGGAGGAGCTCAAAATATAGTTACTCTTACTCCTGGCACTAGCATGAATTAAAGAAACATTTTCAAAATGTGCTATTCAACCATATGGAATTGAGTTTTGCAGACATACTGAGTTCCAATTAAGTAAGTGTGGCTTTGCCGACACAAAAGTCCACCTGCACGTATTCAAATTTTCCAGAATTAGACCATCTAATTTAAACCAGCCCATCTAACAATAACAGAGTAGAAAAGCAATGCATTTGATACGACACAACTGAACCGAGTCTCTCTCAGTAGAAACTGCAGTCTTACTTTTGACCATGAGCAGGATATCACCAGATTAGCACAAGAACAAAGATGGAATTAGTTCTCCTAAAATAAATTACATCAGATCAAAAGAAAACTATTTTTCATCTTCTCCATCATGCAAGTAAATATAGAATTGGAAAAGAAAGCAAGGTACATTTTTTTCAAAGGATTTTACCATAAGTCAATGAAAAAGAAAAAAAACTGACTGCAACTATGCTTCCCAGCTTTTAGGTTTTCTTTGCACATTGTACATCCAGATTTTCCCAGGATAAATGCACGTAAAGCATGCATATAGGAAAAAAAAAAGTCAACAAGCTATATACAAATGCTAACATCCTCAGAACCCTAAAAAGCTTAAAATAAGAGAAGTGTCCAGTGAGGTGGAAACTAACAAGTGTTTAAGGTATGCACGTCAGAAGCCTCAATTTTTATCTTTTAAGTATTCAGAGTTAATTGGATGTGTGTGTGTGTCCCCTTGTTCATACACAGTCTACCTAGCTTTTTATCAGGTGATAACATGCAATTTTTTTCCACAGGACCCTGACCTCAATCAGTGAATACAGGAGCCAGAAGAATAAAAGAGCACTGAAAATCTACACATTAACTGAATTACATATGGTCAGAGCATAGCTCTACACTTTATCTACTCCAGGTTATTCTGGGCTGTTTCAGAAGAGCAGTTTGAAGACAGAAACAGCAGTTCTCACACAGAGCTCCTCTTTGGTGCTGTCAGACTGCATTACAGTCCCCTGCGAGGTGCACCATATGATCCCCATAGACTGTGAATATAAAGAATTAACTTATGAATTAGGAGCATTACAAACTTTACTGTTCAACCAGAGATTCCTAAAACTCATTTATCAGAGCACCTAGCCTTATATTACACTTTAAACTAATTTTCAGGAGAAGTGGCATTTATCTGCCTTAACTAGGCAACACATTTTTCCTTTCTTGTAATGCACTGACCCATTTGCTACCTGTCCAAAAGTACCTAAAACAAATGAAAGCAAGTTTTCAAAGACCTCCTTTGCTGCACAGTCTTCATACACTTCTGGTCCAGTAGAAAAGGCCATACAATTCTGAAATCACATAATTTAAAACTGCAAAATAACACGTATGTAGAAAGGAGCTCAGTTAACAAATTCTAAACAACCTTAATTCTTCACCTTCCCAGCTTTGCAGCACTTGTTGTTTGTAACTCTAACACCATGCTTCAAGATAGCTTTCTGAGCCAGGTTACATTTCCAGCTTTTAAAGACAGTAACCACTGAAAAGGAGACGCTCCAATTTGTTCAATACAGACACTCAGAGCCTTCCTCCAAGCCTGGCCACGTCTCTTCACCCAAGCTGTACCACTGCCAATCCTGGGGACACGTGCCACCACTCCCATCACCTCCTTGTCACCAAGCTCAGTCTCCTATTTCTGACCTCAGTCCTGCCTCTTTGCAGTGACTCTTTGTTCTCATCAACCTCATTACTCAATATATTGCTCCCTCCCTTCTCTGCATCCGGAATCCTACTCCCCATCAGCTCCCAGCTCTCATACACCAGCTTTCCTGTTAATCTCAGCATCATCTCCGCTCTGTCCCCTTCACAGATCTGTTAGCTCTTCCACATTGCTTTTTACTTTCCAATAGTCAATTTTCACATGTATTCTCACCAATTTCCTATCTTTTTCATATTTCCTTTCCTGGTTCCTACACAGTCTTTGTGATTAGTGTGCCATAGCCATGGCCGCTACGCTTTGTGCTGAACTCACTTCCAGTCATGGGCGATAAAGAGATCTGTACAAGGGCTAATGAGCAGGAACACTTAACTTGAGGATCCCAGGAGGACCTGGGCAGAGGACAAGCCAAACCAACCAGTCTGTCTGTGCTGAAGTAGTATTTTAGGCACATAAATCAATTACTGCTGAAAAACATAAGACATCTATTATTTAGATGTCAAGGAAGAGGTATGAAGGTTTTTTGGACTGTAGGTACTTCAGTCTTGATGTTAGATCAACACCATCTTCTTTAAAAAAAAAAAAAATCATTCTACAAAGAACCCAGGGTTAGAGTCTAAACCTAAACTCATTCCACATTTCAGTTAATAAAGAGTTATCGGCACTTCTTTAAGTCACTCTTTCTGAAGACAAAACAGCCCTTGACTCAGTCAGATATTTTAAGTATTGGGGGCAGGAGGGAGGAATGTTTTTTTTAATTAAGAACAGGGTTTTCTTGGCACTGTTTACCAAGGATAACTGTGCTTATCTTTACTTCACTGCAAGAAAGTAGATGATAGGGTACCTTCCTCTATTTTTCCCAGAAAGTACAAACACACCAAAGATACCTTCCTGTCTTGTCTCAAACAGCCCCCCCCTTTCGTGGAGGAGAGGCTTGAGGCTGAATTGAAGATGATTTTATACAGTTAGGAGAGGCTGTTTCCTCCAAGATGTAAAATAATAAAGCAAACTAAACCACATTTGATTTACTGCATAAGTCCTATTTTTAGAATAGTTTCAATATTTGGGTTGGCAACAACAGAGATTGTATCAGTAGAATATGAACTAAATCAACACAAAACGAAGTCAGAATTCCATAATAAATTCAGATATGATGAGAGTTTCATTAAGAACACTGTTCCCACTTCTGAATGCACAAAAATAGCTCTTCGGAATACCTCATGACATCACCCTTACTTGTAACAGGCATCTTTTGAAAATAAGAGGTAACACAAACCTTAATACAGGTTAGCATAGATTAGGTTATCTCAGCTTCTTGGTGTCAGTGAAAACTAACAGCTAGCCACAGGACTGTTCCTAACACGGACCTACTTATTTAGTAGTATTTTAGTAACCTAAACCTGTCAACTCTCCCACTCATCTGCCCTTCTACCTCTTTTTTCTTTTCCTGTATTTTATACATTCTCCTATCTCACACAACTCCTTTTCCATTTACCTCCCTGTGTTTGCTTCATCCTCTTCCCCATAATTTCCTCACTGAAATACACCCCAAGTTTCAAACAGCGAAGAATGCAGTCATTCTTCTGCACAGTAAAATCAGTACTTCAGGGGCACAACCCACATGCTCTGCAAATGCTGAGGGAGCTTTTCCTTAGCCTTAATACAATTCAGGACTGGTACATCAGAGAGGTGAATGTAGAAGACAATACTAAATCCATGTAAGTTTAAACTCTAGATTCAACTTTCACAATACCTTTGCAATTAGCTTCCTAAGATTTATAATCTTGTTTGATGTAACCTCTATGTTGATTGCCCAGAAGACAACAGTTCTGGAAAAATAAAAATCTAGAAAGGTCACACTGGATTTAAAACTGGATCTGTTGTTAATTGTTATCCTCAGCTGATACTCCGTATTCTCTCTTCTTCCAGCTCTGCCTCATCCAAACACAACAGTGTCACATTTTCACGGCACGTTTCACATGCCATTTTGCTTCCCATGCTGCTAAATTTCCCTGTGCTTAAGCCTTGCACTCCTTTCCCAAGGGCAGCACCTGCATTGTTTCTAAATAGTGCAGAAAGTCACACAGCTTTTCTTAATTTTTCCTTCTGAGCCACTGTACTTGCCCTTCTCATGACGATAAAACAGTAGCAGGTCACATCACTCCTTTTGTCAAATGTAACCCCATCCCTGCAGGGTGACAACAGCAGTCTCAGTTCTCTCATTGTGCTCTGCTGCCATCCAAAATCCTGCTCCTCCCAAATAACTAATGGAGTCTGTTCCTGAACCCCTCAACGTGCCACACACTGCAATATTCAGGAGGCTGACCAGTGTGTGGATGTCTTTGCAAGTACATGTGAGAGAGCAGGAGCGAGTGCTACTTGAGAACTTCTCCTCAGAGTGAAACTCTAGGACACTCACAGACCATAATAAAACCTGTGATTTTTAAACTTCCTTGGTTTAAAAATGTCAGCCTCTGCTCAAAAGATGTAGATTCAGTGCAGGAAGTACATATCCCTCCTATGCAGCTACTGTATTTCTGAGTGGCCTTTAACACCAGCATACTTTACTTCAGGAGTGCAGATGAATGATTCAGTGCTAGAAGGTGTCTGCCAAAGGGGAATTTCTATTACATCTTGATTCTTTCAGTACTGAAACTAAAAAAGAAAAAAATGACTCTGATTTATTCAAAATAAAGACAGTAGACTGAAGTTACTTTTGATATTTAAATAACAAATGATGGGTAATATTTATGTACAAGGCAGCCTTTCAACAAACATTTTGTGCACCAAATATATAAAAATTAGGTACAAATGCAATATCATCAATGAATGCGCTATTTACAAATAAATCTCTCACTCCTCTGTTGAGCCACACTGTGTTAAGTACACTTTAATGCTGAAAGTGGCATGTAATTATCTTTATTTGACCCCAAATCCAAGAGGGAATTAAAAACAATCAAGATACTTGGATCTTGTTGATAAACACTCAGCACTAAAAGGTATGTGTCAGGATAATGTAAGATGGTTTTTATTCTTATTTCTTAAGAGGTCTTTAAGAGTTACGTCAATATATTTAATGTTGTACTATCTCTTCTTCACGATATTCAGTCACCAGCATGGCCTGACCCTGCAAATCCACCACTGTCACATCCCGTGGAGGAAGCTGGACTGTTAATATGACTCATGCCCTTGGAGCTAGGCTTCAAAACCTAAATAATCCAATGGCTGCAACTCATACAGAAGCCAGTTATCACTGGTGACCCTAAACATTTCTCAAAAGTTGGCACTCAAGTCTCTCCTACTCAGCATGTTTGCATTTGTCTGCTAGTCAGGGTAACAGTAACGTAAATATCTGTAACTATTGGTAGTAGATTAATGTTGAATTTAAAAAACCCACACTGACCAAAAAGCCATAAAATTAATTTCAGTATTTGCCTCCACTCACTTTAGGGAGCCCTTCTTTTTCTATTTTCTCCTCCTGCTCACAAGCTCCCAGCATTCCCAGTACCCATGGTGTTTATACTCTAGTTTCCACCACCAGCGACATGAAAAAGATGCTTCGTTCAGCCACACACACCTCCTTGCCAGACAGGTCAAAAGAATCATTTACAAATGAAGGTCCATCATTTCCCCCCACAAATTACGTGTAAGAAGCCAAGAATCACCCCATCCCATGCTATTGGCTGCATTCAGCAGCTGCACCTCGCCACGTCAAGAAGTGCCTGTGCCTCCCCAGGAGCCACATGACTGAAGGAAAATAACGATTCCTACCATCTGATGGTTTCCTGGCATAGACAATTTACCAATAAAATGGTGACAGAATCCTACACTGCACTACTTTAAATCTTCCTTGAAGGGGTCTGGAGATGGGGTTTGGTAATAAATGGTTTTTTTGGCTCAATAACCCTCATCCAAAAGAAGCCCAGCTCTCCTCAAAACATCTTTCTTACTAGAACAAGAGGAATTTAGTGTGTTGGCTATAGCAGTCATCGTCTGGCTGATGCTAGTTAACTCACTCACGCAGGCAAGTCCTAGAACTTTTCAGCAAACAAGTGATCTGGGTTTATACTTTGCACAGCCTAAAGCCAAGATAGTTAACATGTCTTTGATCCTTGAGCTTCGCACTTCAGAGAGCTGCGGGAGAGAGGAAGTGCTGGAGGCCTGGTAGTTCCAGGAACCATTAATTATAGGCACTCATCATGAAGGGCATTGCTAGAAGTTCGCTTCAGACCATCTGAAAGTATTAGAGATAATCCGATGGTTTAAATATAAACAGCCCAGTTGCTGTCACACAGCTGTCCATGAAAGACAAGGTCTCCGTGCTTTTTTCCCCCAGACTGATGATCTGTAAGGTGTTGAACAGGGAAGAAATGTACCACAGTATAAGCCCCTTCCATTAAAATGTATTCCCGAGCATGTTCTTCATGTTTGATCTCAAACCAAATTATAAACCACATCCATTTTTTAACTGTCTACTATTCTATAAATATTATGGCTAAAATTTTCAAAATACAGGCTATTAAATTGAGTCAGCAAAGTTAAAGTACACATTCGTGAACTCAACTCATTTTCAAAACAGAAATCATCCTAAATGGGATTTACAGTTTTTCTGTGGGAAAAACCAAGTGACATCTAACTGGCCCAAATTATAAAATTAACGAACTATTTTAAAATTATTTGTCTCCTTTTCAAATAACAGGTATAAAACCACACAGCAAGTTATTGGTAGATGCAGGAATAATATCTTACTTAACTCGTTCAGTTTCTTAACAGTTCTCCACTGCCTACCAATGTATTTTATATTATAGTGGTTCCCTATAAGAATCACATTTTTATTATGACAATAGACACCTAAATATAGAGTCCTTTTCACAGTCAGCTGAAAGTTCGGTGGCACGATATCGCCAGCGCCTAAAAAACCCCAGCAACGTAAGAAGTTAGATTTTACTTTCCAATCTGAGCCTCCAATGCAACTCTGAATTGAAACTTTCTCTTTAAATCCTGTCCAGAATAAAATCTAGAAAGCCATAGCCCATCCTTTACCAGCTGCTGTTTCACTTACTAAATTAAGAACAACACTTCCTCCTGTTGCACACTTACCAGGAAGCAACTATGCCACGAATGTGTTATAAACACTACGCGTCTCTCAGGCTGCACGGCTCTCTGAAAAACAAGACAACCTCACGGAAGTGCTGCTCTTTATCATCCTCTACTTCCAGACCACATTCTGGTTACTGCATTCAATACCACACTTAGAGCCTGTGGAAGAATTTCACATCTCATTTTCCTTCCGTATTTCCCTTTTCAATCTGAGGTCTTTGATGATATCCTGGTTTCCCTGGAAGTCCACTCTCTCATAGAAATGCTCCGAATGCAAAGGCAGAGGGATAACCAAACTGCAAGGCAGCACTTGCTGAAAACAATCCTGCTGGGGCAACAGGAGAAGACAAATACATGTATTCTTCAGACAACACGACAGAAAAACCTCTCCACACCAAACAGCAAAGTTTGAGTAGCAGAAAGATTGCACCCCCTTGCCTGAATCTCCACCACGGCATTTCAGAGTGTGCCTCAGCACAGAATCACAGAATATTAGAAGCTGGAAAGGACCTCAAAAGACCATCCAGTTCAACACCCCTGCCAGAGCAGGATCACCTAGACCAGGTCACACAGGAACACGTCCAGGTGGGTTTTGAAAGTCCAGAGAAGGAGACTCCACAACCTCTCTGGGCAGTACCGTTCAGAGACAGATGTGCAACTGCAGGCAACCACACCATGAATGTGCAGTTGTGAAGTTCCCATAGTATATCCACTCCTTGTGCCCTAAACACCACAAAATGTTTCTCAACCTTCAAAAGGCAAAACAGCTACAGGAAAGGCTATAATTACAGAACACCATGGAGGTATGGATGGAGCTTGAGGGCACTGCCTATATCCTATGGCTTTGCAATACCTGCACATTTTTTTTAGCAACTGCGAAGTAACACCACCTCCTAAACGATCACAAGAAGTGGAGCATGCATCACACAACAGAAGAGAATTAAAAGATCTATTTTATCCTCTATTTCCCCAGAGGGAGACACGCATTCCTGATCCCAGATCTTGTAATCAGTTTCACAGTGAATGCAAGAAGACAACGGGTAGAACAGGGGACAAGTAAAATGAATTGTTATTGAAGGGTTTGGAAGAAGAGCAGAAAAAACATACTTCTTATTCACAAACCACCACTGAAAATTTGTTAGTGCCAAATAAACATAATAAAACCAAACAATTTCAGCCTCCCTTCAGACCCCTTCGAGATATCAATACTTCAAATCCAAAGACTCGCCTCATAACTTAGCTTTCTATAGTTATTACAGAATTACAGCTCATGTGCACGTTACTAAACTCAGGCTTGAAACTGTTCAGGTTCTTTGTTCCACTGTCCTGTTCAGAAGAAATGGTGAGGAAAGTTTGTGTAATTCCTCATCTGAATTCATTCAGCACCAATTTATAACATCAATACCAGAAAAATAGGTTATACATTAGCTGAAACAGTTCTTCATAGCGGAAGTTTACCCATAAAGATATTTACAAAGAATAACTTTATCCCTTCTCAACCTTCACATGACTAAGCTAAATGACAAAAGCTTTTTCATTTGCTGTTTGAAAGATAAACACTCCGTAACTCTGATCAGCCTCGTAGTCTGTCTTTGCACCTGGCCCAATTTAAGTTCATCTTTCTGTAACAGAGAAGGATTGGGCACAGTATTCCAAATGAGGTCTCACAAAGGCTTTGTGAAATGCTATTAGCATTTTTCCCTCTCTCTACAAAAATATCCTATCTAATGCACTGGAGAGGCACATTAGCCTTTTTCACAGCTGCATCATAGTGGTGGCTTAGAGCCATCTTAGTGGCATTATCACAGCACTTTACCTAATTCAGACTGCTACAACCACTAAATCATCTACACAACATCCTATGATGTTAACAGATGTTCTCCTCATTTTAAATATCTACATATCGAGAAAAAGACTAGCATGACCTGTCTGAGACCAGGCACTCGGGCTCTTAGAGCTGAATTAGCAATCTGATTCTTAATCCTAAATATACACCTCCAAACATGAGCAGCAAACAAACAAATTGTGTAGTGCACAGTACAGGGGTACTCCTGTTATTCCACACCAAATGCCTGTTTCTGCACTCAAAAGCCATTTCTAAACAGATGGTTATGGACGGCCACTTCTCTCCTCTGTCACGCAATCGCATGAGCCTGCTGTGGAGCCACACAGAACACACCCAGAAAGGCCAAACCTCCACTCACCTTGACATGGGGGTGGCCTCCTCACTGCTTGCTCTCACCTTCTTGTCCTCAGCCGGCACTGAAAGTGCTGTTTTGTGGTGATCCCATGCAGACAACCCTCTAGGTGTTAGGCCACCTCCTCCCACACATGCTTGCTCTTGGTTGCCACAGCAAAAGCTGCTCCATTATAACCACTTCTACAAAAGCTCATGTTTACACTGATACATTATCCTGAAAAATGTTTTTAGGATTCTGAATTCATGATCTGAATGCTGCTCTTGTTCTAAGATTCAGATCATACTGAAAATAACACTTCACAATACAAAGATGAAAAAAATCTAAAAATGCAGGAGCATAAATTCACGGAATAATGATGTACAAAGGAGCTGACGGGTACCAATCAAACAGCTCAGCAGTTCCTACACAACACAGCGTATTGTAGCTACCCACATCATAGTGTTAATATCACAACCACAATCAAATATTCCTAAGGCTACTAATAAAAACCTATTTTTGTGAAAAGTTTGCCTGGACCATGAACACCACTAGACCTAGACAGAACAGGAATTACTTTCCCTTCAAGCTCGGGATTTCTCAATTGCATCAGAAATGCCATACATGTTTTACAGTTGCATTCCAAAAAATACTTATTCTTCCAAGCAACTAGCAGAGCCAGCACTGTCCCCTCAGCTCAAACATGGGAGTCGTCTTCTGTAAATAAAGTAAGCATTCTAGTCAAGCAACACACTACCACTTCTTCTCAGAAAATAAATAACCTAGTTATTCTTGAACTTGGTTTCTCTTTTTTTGCCCATTATCACATGTATACCGTAACTATTTCCCATTTAGATCTGTAGTACGAGCTGTCCTCCACAGATGAAGGTACTACTGGTAAGGGAAAAAGCTGACAAATACCTAAGGAAGATGGGATGGTTTCTGGTAGTACCACAAGCCTCAGGCAGTGTGAGTAGCAGTGCTGCACTAAAATGAAGGCTGTACCTGTGCAAAGCCTTGACTATTACCTTACAGAAATTACAGACTAATGTAACTCACTAGATCAGTTCTGCAGGTGAAATCTATACATCTTCTAGATAATTCAGAGCACTGTCATGTGTAACTGAAGGTACGGACCAGAAATAACAGAACTGCCACAACCCAGCGCGTTCCTGCTGGTCAGCCGAGCTGAGCCAGTCACGGCGAGGGGCAGGTATCCACAGCGAACCACTGCTCAGCAGTGGGGAAGAAATCACTTCAAGGTGACTTAAGCACCTGTCTTTGACTTTACAACTGAAAGGATGAAAAAGCCACCACGCAGCCAGTTGTGCCAAGCCTGATGATGACCCATCTCATCCGGAGCTGCAGCAACACCCCACGTTCTATTAACCTGCAGCAGCAGTTTGCCTGAGGCCGTAAAGATGGTTTTCTGTCCTGCGTGCCACATGCACTCATTAGCGGGATGTGAATTATCCATTTGGCCCTTTTGTTTCTTGATAACAGAAAAGAACATGCGTCACTGAAATTGCAGATAAATACCACTCAGAGTTCTGGTTAGGTTCTTAGTCTATGACACGTGGAATATAAAATACACTTTTGACTGAGCACACGCTTGACTTTTTCTGACCAAAGGTAAGTAAGTAAGTTGAAAACCAGAACTATCTCCTGATGTTTGCAGTTGGGACCTAAGCAAAGAGTATTTATATACTAAAATTTCAGAGTTTATAAATCTGGTAAAACAGAAGTGGATTTTTAATTATTGTAATTCTAATATGGAATCTCCATACAGAAAATCAGAATGATTTCAAGACAATTTTGAAAATTGCTTTCATTTGAATAGAAATGCATGTAACTCTTGTAAAGCCCTACCAGCATAACCTGCTCACATTCCTAGCAGGAAAATACATATGCCAAGATACATTTGCAAATAAGGCATAGAGTTTGCATGTATACAAATACATACTGAAATCTTTGTGTGTGTACCTGGTAAAAGAAACATCACCATTTGCAAGCAAAAATGAGCAGACAGTGTTTCAAATTGACGATGTGGTGTACCGTGTTATCAGAAGGACAAGAATTAAAGTGATTTACTGTAAATTACCCGTACTGGCCAGGAATGATACACAGTTACAAGACTAAATTAAGGAAATTTGCATTGCTCCTCTGTGGTGCTTGATCCTTCAATTTATGTCTCAAGAATTATCTGTATTTGAGCACTGTTTGTTTCTGATGTGAGCATGAAAGAAACAGTTTTTTTAAAATCACAACACACTTGAACAGATTCAATCAGCATCAAGACTTCAATTTCTAGTCACTAAGTCCCACTCATCCCTTCTGACTGACCTCACCACTTTATCTTTTAATCTTTGAAAATTTATATATCAAAACTACCAGAGTAAGAAAACACAGAGCCTGTGCCTACATCACAGAACCTATCTCCATTCAAATTCGAAGAATCTAAAGCTCCTAAATGTATGTTTATCTACAGTATGCTCCTTTCTAATGGACTTTGAAGAGTACCTCACAATGAGTGTATTTTGTGAATGTGGCATGCACGTATTCGTATGATGTGAGGGAAAGTATAGGTATGACACAGGATAAGGACTCAAATCTCAGGTGGGAGATAACCTGCAAACCAGAAGCAAAGCAGTGTAGTTAAAGGTCATAAAAAGGAAATAAAAAACTACAAGAAGAGCACTCAAAATTTTACAAGTGGTATTTTACCAGATTTGCTAGGGGCATCACTTCAGTGATACTTCTGGCTTCAGTTTCCTAACTTTGATCAATTTACAGTAAACTTAAATGTGTTCAGAAGATCAAAAGCAAACCACACAAACCCAGAATTACTTCCTCCAGTTTACTGTCTTGCATTTTGCATCAAAGCAACAGCAGAGGCAATTAAGATTTCCTAGAACTACTCATGCCGCACACCGCCACTGAAGTTCTCCATGCAGAGTAACCAGCTGGCCACTCTGACACTGAGCGGTAGATTATAAACTTGGTCTCCCATCTTTTTTAGGGCATTCATGATATCCTAGCAAAAATATTCAGTACTAATCAATAAAATACATATCACAGGAGACATTTGGCAAGGTTGCCCACATTCAGAATTTGAAACCAAAGCATGCTGAACCTCTACACCCTGTAGATCCAGCCACTTAGGAACACGTTACAGCTGAGCATAGGGAAGTACACTGGAAGTGCAAGGAAGTTTCCACAGAGTAGAGTGCCTGGTATTTAAGCACTCAGATGCTGAGATACAAAGTTACAGCTTTGCTGAAACATCAGTATAATATCTGCATAACTTAGAAACAAGCGACTCCTAATATGAATGGGTTGGACCTAAATCCTTGCTGATGTAGCTCCAGCCGAATGGAGCAGGATTTTTTGTTAGTGCATGAGAACCAGAGTATTGAACTAGGTTCATCTAACACAAAACAGAAAGTATCAGTGTGGAAGAATAAACATTTTTAAAATACAGTTTTATATGATTAATGTAGGACCTAATTATGAAAAAATAAAATAATAATAAAAGGGTAATTTTACAGTAACTTTCATCTATGTATATTTTATTTAATAGACTCCTGTGTTGCATGTCAGACTAAACAGTCCATTCAAGACCTCCGAAAATTAGTCTAGACACTAGAAGAGGCACACTCTGCATAGTAAGAAAGACTTCTGAAAGGCTCTGAAAAGAAACACTTCGGAGAATTCTTATTGTTTCTGATAAGGCACATTACTTTCTCCCAGAGTAATTCTTCATGTAAAGATAAAACAGATTTTGAAGCATAACTGTCAGACACCTTCACACTTCTGAGAGCCAATGATTCTGCCCATGGATTTCTTGCTACATGCAAATGAGACACTATTCACCTCAGCAACCTCTGTGTCGGTAAAAATGCTTATTTGAGCAAGTTTCACCCATGCTTTGGTGTTTGGAGGACTAGGTTTTTGGTTTGTGGTTATGTGACATATGTGTCAAACATCTATTTAAAATAATATTGGCCAGGAAAGGTTATGTTATCTAGTTACAGCAACAGAAAAAGCATGCAAAATACCAGTTATTTACTGCAGGGCCTCTATGCCTCCCTCATGACCGAGCAGCTAATGGCAGTTTACATCACAATTACCCTAAACATCAATGTACAACAGTAAAACAACCAAAGCAGTCTGAAATAGCTACAATTTAGTGCAATTAACACTAAAGCATCTCTTACAGGTTCCCTGAAAGCATCGGTAAATAACTTAAGATACTTAGACACAGAGGAGCTTTAAAAAGCAAAGATTTCTAATTTTCCTGAAACAACACCTGCACTAGAGACTACTGGCCAGGCTGCTCTGAGTCAATTCCACCCCATCTCAGAAACCAAATCAATGTTAGAATACTAATGTAGTCACAAAAGATAGTAAAATGCAAGTCCATGTATTGTTTTCAGGTAAATCCTGTTGAGATTGGGAAAGACAAATGTGAAAAAAAGAGAGCAGAAAGACTCACTCCAAACTACTTCACTGTGGGATATCCACATTCATTCAATATACAGAGAACACTGAAGTTTTTCAAGAGAAACTTACTGAAGTAATTACCAATGATACGATGTCTTCTCCATTAAAATTTCTTCTTTTAAAATCTTTAAATATTTTTAGTGCATTATTTTTAAAAGATTTTTTTTTTCAGCTCTGGAGTCCCATACTCTAAGTTTCCTCCTCTCAAAGACACAGAGAAAGGAGCAAATAAGCAAAACGCTTAGAAACAGAGTAAGATAGGAATTTTAATCAAGAGTTTAAAACTTCTATCCTCTTCAGTCCCCAGGAAATTAAGACCTTTTTTTTAATACCTTCAGCTATTTTATCCTTTGCAGGAAGTGTTGTTGCATATTGTCCAAACAGCCCACATCAAAATATTCACATTCTAACAGTCACACTGAGCCCGTCCAGTCTGAAGGAAAGAACGAGTGAGTTGACTTGTGCACAACACACAAGCAAAGACCCCGAACTATGCCTGCAAAAAGTAAAGCAAAGAAAGAAACGCTTTTATTCAAGTGATGGTATTACCATGTGACATTACAGTTGCAACTATAATCAGTTTCAAAATAGGAAGGGGTACACATGGTTGAGATCTTACTGGGCAAGTAAGAAATGGAGATTTCACTATGACCTCCGACGCTCAGCTTTCCACACATATCCATCAGCACTGCATCAAAGTCTATGTCAGCTAAATCCCGCTCCAGAGCTGCTGCAGCACTCCACTGCCTTCAGGTTTCACCTTTTCCTCCCACGGCCCAGATTTATAGAAGACACCCACGCAAAGAGCTACATTTTCTCCAGTGACCTACTCTGACAGCAGGTGGTGGAGCCCTGCAAGACACTGTCTACCATTCCTTACCTATTGGCTCTTCAGAACTAGAGAAGTGCAGCCAGGGAGAGTATTTAGAGAGAAAACAGAGATTCAGTCAGTGGTCATGAATTAAGAATCAACAGTTCATGAAAAAAGGCAACCTCCCAGAAAAAAGAGTGAGATTTTGAATGTTATATATGAAATGAGGACTGCTTTACATATTTCAGTACTGCTGTTTATCAAGACACGGTATGTGTTTATATGGGACCAATTTAATCCTAAATGCAAAGGGAAATAGGAGGCACTTGAAAACATCATTAATACTAAGGGCTGCAGCATAGTGATTATAGACTTTAAAAAAGCAATAGGGATTCTGGCCAAAATAGCTATGCTGACACAAAAGCTTTTCTTTTCAGATCAGGTCAAGTTAAGAGCATATCTTTGTCTCACAGCAACATAAATATTGCATGCACATTCCTATATTTAGCCATCCCATGCACTATAGATTAAAAGAACCAGCTAGATATTAAGTCTATTAAAGAGTAATTTGCTTGGCCTTAAAATAAAAGTAAACCAAAACAAGCCAAGGTGGAGAAGGGGAGTTTTCCTCTTCCAGTCATTTAATCCTTTGTTTCCTCTTTTCCTAGCACAAGACTTGACAAAGGCAGTATAATATTATCCCATCATTTTGGGTGCAGGCTCTCAATTTCTTTGGTTATTAATTACATGCCAAGAGTTCAGGGAATCTTGGAAAATTAACACACATGAGGTTTTTCCACCAATCTTCTCTAATTAGCAGCTCTTGATGGACCAACAATAGACGATTTCAGAATGGTGAGAGCCTACTACACATACACATGATACACTAAAGCGAAGGAGGGATACCAAAATTGCTAGCCCTCCAGGGCAGAAACAAAAATACAACCTAATCCCAACATGGAGTCAAGTAACAGATAACAGACAGATTTTCAAGGCAAGTGGGCAGCTGAAAATTCTTCTGTCCGCAAGAGGACCCCGCTAAAGCCCAGGAATGCTCACCTTGAACACAACCGACACGGCAGCCTTCTCCCACCCCAGCCACTCCCTGGCAGCGGGGACAGGATAATATGGAAGCCAGGGCAGAGATCTCCCAGGCCACCAATCTTTCGCTTCATTGCGCTAACTAAGAAACATATGCCAGGGGTATATATCACAGCAAACTTTAGGCTGCTGTGAGTTACGATTACTGAAGAAACGGCACAAGAGGCGTTTGCTGCCCGGAGCCCTGGCAGCCCTCTACATCTGCTGCTCCAGCTACGC
>NW_010203835.1:0-19662 GCF_000695765.1 Mesitornis unicolor | reverse complement strand
AGGAATGCGCCTTATGTCTATCCACTCATTTTAAAGGGGAGATCATAGACAAAAAAAACAGAACTTGAATGATGCTCATTATGAACTACTATTAATTTGAAGTTCTGTATTCAAACTACTAAAATTCACATTAAAAATAAAGGTAATAAAGCCTCATTTCTTTTTAGGAAGCTCAACAAGTAAAGAAATAGCAAGTCTCCCAGATTTAATCTCCAGTTTCACTATGTGACACTCAGAAGTTCTGATTTGTCAAAAATGCTGTTGTGAAATCTGTTTTCAGTAACTACAAAAAGCTTGCTTGCATACAGAGGGCAACCCATCTTAGGTACCTCAGCAGAGCAAAAATAATTCTTCATTTACTTCCTTCTTCGTACTTCTCCAACTCTCACTTTGCTCATGCTGGCCCAGCATGGGGATGTTTTGTTTATTCTGGGGCAATGGCACTGTTCCTGCATCACACAACTCCCCTTTGGGCCGACAACCCATAGCAGCAAATGCAGCTGAACAGCAATCGCTGTGCCAGAGCGTGCCCTACCTCAAGGTCTCTCTGTAGCTCCAGAGGGAGAGGTTAGGGTAAGTATCTCCACAGCTCTGTTGGTAAGCAACAGAAGGGAGGTGCTTGTCCATACATCATCAACACTGGGGGCCAACCATGCTCACAACAGCTCCAGCACTTTCACCAGTGTTTCCTTACTGTGGAAATCAAGGTGGAAGAGCTGGTGCGTGTTTAGTTCCCATCTAATACAGGCTGGGAGGTAGCTGGTACATGAATATGGCTACAATTTCTTGGCTTGGAAATACTGCATCCACTGTCTTATTGCAGGAATTTCTCTCCTTTATAGTCCATGCTTATGTAGTACACTGTTTACTTATATTTTCACTACTGTTTCTTCCCTAAATATACATCTTTTTTGGGGTCTAACTGCTTAATCATCTCTTCTAGCTCATCACCTTGATTTCCGACAGAAATGATTTATTTCTGCCCAGTGCTTTTAGCTTCCATCACAGGCCTAAAGTTCAAGTAAACATCACTGAAGTGCATTTGATTTGCTGAAGAAATGGTCCTTTTTGGTCACTGAATTCAATTTCCCCTGTCAGAGGCATCATCATATATTTACTTTCAAAAACCGATCAGTTGCATCACTGTCAATGATAAGAAGCCAAAACCTGAAACCAGAGGCACTGGAGGGGGGAGAGGGGAGATTAGAAACACACACACACACACACACACACACACACACACACACAGAATCGAAACAAACAAACAAAAAAATCCCCTAACACACTTATTTACACTTATCTTCAAGATATTCATCTGGAGATGACTGAAAATGCACTGTGTCCAAAGGCATCTGCTACTAGGTCAATGAGCTCCCTGCACTGTCTCCATTTCAGGGTCTCACTGTCAGTAGCAACAAGAGATTCACCAGAGAAAAATATCGAGAAATGTCAAGAAACATCTCAGAGTGGAGATTGTCAAAAGAGCTCTTTATTACTGAAGGTTGCTCGCATGAGTAAAGCTGTAAGGTATTCAAAAGCCAGGACAGAAGGAGAAAACACACAGACATACTCTGAACACTTCCCAGTCAGGAAAAAAACCATTAAAATTATTCCATAAATGCAAATGGATCTATGCCATAAATTCTTAGAAATAAGTATTACTGGCAAAATTCTAATCCAATTATCAGCAGTACCAAAATATACACATATGCTTCACATTTCCAGTGCATCAGACAAAAAAAGCAGGTTTTACAGCCCATCAAATAAGAAAAAAAAAAAAAACAGGTTATCAGCCGTGTAGTTGAAAATGGAAGATAAACAGAGCCTTAACAGACATGAATTTGAATTTGTCTACAAAAGTATTTCCCTTGCTTTTTCACAACTGTTTGTTTTGAGAGGCAATAAATATTTAAATATAATTAATAAAAAACAATATTTAACTGGCAGTTATGAAATCATACTCTGAACAAAGTCTTTGAGGCAAAATCTGTCCTAGCAAGGCAAATGCTTAGTTACTAGTTAACATACAGAGCAACAGCAGAACATTTCACAATCAGCAGTTTGGAAGAATATCATTCTGCTTCAGTAAGAATCTAGAAGTGAAAAAATGGAATATTTAACAAGCTACATAGGATTTATTACCTTTGAGATGCTACTCTAATTTGCAAGATATAATCAGGTTTCCAAGGAACAATGCTGAAATGTAATAAAGGATCCAGATCTGATTCCTTAGCAACTCCTTCCATTTAATCATAAAAACAAGATAAATCCATTTTACCAAAAATGAAAAGATGGACTAGGCAGATAGGAAACAAATTAGTTAAGTACAGACATCAGAAATAAAAGTATGAGATGGCATACAAATCTTGCGGTTGACAGAGATAAATCTGTCAGATAAATTCAGAACCATTAGAACTGACACTGAAACTAAGGCTTGAGCAGCAGCAAGTACCAGTGCACAACAGGAAGACTGAAGAGATGTTTCAAACTTGTCACTGCTTTGAAAATCCCCTAGCTTTATTGGTTTGTGTCACCACTTCATCATCATTTTTTAGTGTATTTCAGAAAACACCATGTTCCTATAAACTGGGATTTTGAGAACTGGTATTATTTGCATTGCCTGACGGTACATTCTGAAAAATAACAATATTCCAGTGTTCCTGCAAAGTATCACACTTACCGAGTTCAAAGGAGACCTTATGTAAAGTACAATAAGCAAATGCAGTACTTGCTGTGAACACAAACTTACTCTCTAGCAAGGGATGGCAGTACAGTTTTCCTGTGGCCTTATCAAACAAGGGTAACACTTCCAGTGTCAGAAGTGCTAAGCAAACCAGGAGTATTCAACAATTAAATGTTAATTAAATTATTTGTGATCCTGTTGCACTTTCTCTCTTCTTAGGAGAGCAACAAGGTCAGAGTGGTTGCCAAAGAGGTGCTTTTCCCTTGTCTGAAGAGCCGTGCAATGAACCATCGTGCAGCCAACCCTCTTCTCGTCGAGCCTTCACAGACTGCCTCTCACACATGGAGTGTAACAAACTGTTCCTCTAGGAGTTGGAGGGCAAGAGGGCAAAAATTAACATGGCAACGAAGCTACCAACAAATTACGTAAGTCCAAAAAGGTCTTTGGCTTAATCACCACAAGGAACAGTCTACAGTGCCTACCACAGTTACTAACTTGCTTTGTCATTGAGTAACGCTCTATAGTGCCTAAGGACGAAGATGTAGAAGATTAAACATCTCAAACAGCTCCTCTCAGTAGTCTGATGATAAAGGAAAGTGAAGGAAAGGGAATTTAAGGGCTATTAACAATTATTCTGCAAAAGGGGAAAACCGTCAAACAAAAAAGAGATGTTTATCTTGATACACCTGGTGTGATTACAAAGACATTCAGCATTTTCTACCTCCTCCTAAACTCCACAACTTTGACACAAGGGATGAGGTTACCAGCTTGGCATTTCAGTGTACTAGAAGGACTCCTTAAGACAGCACTATGCGATCTGTGCGATTTGCCAGAGCCAAACAGGTATCTCTGTATTGGACAGTTTCTTCAACCATCCTTCAGGTGGAAGACCCCTTTATGAATTTCTCTCCACACAGCTGGTTGCAGTATGATCAACTGACATAAAGCAGCACTGAACATGTTATTTATTAAGTACTTTAGAGGCCAAAAACTGTGCAATAGCCCAGAAACTAAAACACAAACGTGTCACATTAAGAGTTAATGCACTCCTTTTCATTTGAAGCAATAGCCTTCTGATTATTGCAATACTTAATTCAGTCCCAGAAGATAAAAAAACCCCACCATGTGCTAATATTTTCATGTGGTGAAATTCTTCCCTGTACCAGAGATAATCTTTAATTCAGCTCGACAGACTGTTTACATTACAACAAGCTGCAAATTACTTCCAGCATAACCATAACAGGTAAGGATTATGTTAAACCATATTCTCAGCTGAAAGCCCAGCCTTTCTTTAACTGCTGGCATGGCTTGCTCCAAATAAATTAACCTGCCCAGTATAGATGTTGACATTTTATATCAAAGGAGAGAACCACGCTGTAAATAAAGCGTTATAGTAACATGGGTCAGCAGTGACTTGGCAAAGGTTTAAGACTGATGCAAATATTTCTGGTATGAGAAACAGAAGAGTGCTGTAGGTGTGAAGAACACTACTGTGAAGAGGAAAAAGGGTAGGCTGATACCTTTACACTTAGGAAAATGCTGTATTTGATGAGAATGCAGAAAATTGATACAATTGGGTTAAAACCTTTAAAGCTACTACTTTTTAGAAAGCAAAGCAGGAAGAGTATACAGAAGAAAACCAATTTCTTAATGAGTTTTGTCTAGGGAGCTCATATATATATTTGTTTACATGTGTGTGCATGCACATACATGTGTCTGCTCATACATGTATCTATGTGCATTTGTGTGTATACAGGAAACACCATTGGCTAACCATTAAAAACAGCTCACAGAAAAAATAAAGTACCCTTCACTCTCTCAGATACATACTTTAAATAATAAGAAATAAAAGCTGCTCAAAAACATTTTATGTAAGTATGAGCTTGTGTATTTCCACTCTCCCTAACATACTAAAAAGGCAGAAGGAACAAATGAAGTTTAAGTGCTCACAGTAAATTCGGCAAAAATACAGAACTTCCATATTAGACAAAACTCAGGCTAACACAGTATACTAAATACTCAGAGTAGACCTGACTTTAAAAATCCTAGAAAAATAAATAATAGAGCCGAAGCATCATTATTAGTGAGAGGTATCAGACACACAGTCCAGTCTTTCACGTCAGGAGTTCGGGGGGAGACTGACTGGGCCTTTGCATCGTTTCCTCTTGTGGCTTTCTGCAGAACGGGATCCACCAAGGGAGCAGAGGAGCTGCCGGCGAGGTCACCCAGAGCTGTGGGCAGACACCTACTCCACCACTCTACAACTCCCAGGACAAGGCTGCAATGTAGGATGGAGATGAAGGCTCAGGAGCATAAGAGGAAGGCTGCCTTACCTGAAATTACTCACTCAGGTTAAAACACTGGGAAATACACTGGGAAGTATGTTTCCAGCCAGCAGCTCAAGCCCAAACTACCACAAACTCTCAAAGTTGAAGCTGAACAAGTGCTTTAAAACCCAAACTGCTCTGGGTACCTCAAAGCTGTTTCAGGTAAGTTATCTGACCACCTCAAATACAAAAGAAAATACTGAACAAACAGAGAAAAAAATGCAGCTATGGGGTTTAAGAACTGAAAAGCAAGAGATTTCCATTCTGCATCTCATTCAGCTAATGGGAGATTGCCACTACAGAGACAGTCCCAGCTGCTCTCCTGGTTGCTCAGCTCTCCCTCAATTGCCTCAGAGGATCCTGTGGCTGTGGTGCAGGGGGGTGGGAAGGCAGAGGAGAGGTGCAAGGCAGATCAAGCAATCAAACAAAAAACTACTCCTTCCCACACACTCCAAATAACTTTTGGTTGTAACAATGCTTCTAATCAGACTCTCCACTGTGCCATGATCACCAGAGTGTCATCAAGAAAATAGCTCCAAGGATGTCACTTTTTGTACCAGCCTACAGTGACAGCAGGTAACATGAAAACACCAACAGAGAATGCACCACCTTTTGTCCCTGTCCTATAGCCATGCCAAATTGCTAAGGACTGCAGAGCCAACTGGGAGTTAACAACTGCAAAATGGACTCCAGTTGTTCCCCTTCCGACTCAGAAAGGCTGGCAGTTCCCTCACAATCCCAACCAAAGCACACAACTTCCCAGTCTTTTAGAGTCATCAGTCATGTTTCTGTCAGCACCTCAAAGCCTACAAGCCTCGAGTGATGCACAAAATAGGGCAGGGTTGGAGGGAGGAAGGCACAGCGATCACTATCTGCGTTTCCGCCCCTCTCTACCCCAGTCCTAGGTGAGCTGGCATTAGGTTTCCCCCTCTCCTTAAACACACAGGAGGACAAGACCCAGAGCGGTACATAAATTAGGATGAGAATGGATTACAGCCACCCAAACCTCAACCCCAAGGAAGCAATCTGGATTACCCAAACTCCAACAGCTTTTGATCTCGGGCACGTCCTCCTCTTCAGTCTGTAAATTCTGCCTGTACTCACACGCAGCATGCCGAAACAGGCACTGACAGGGCTGGGGAGGCTCACATCCCTTCCAGTCAAGGCCAGACACCAAACCTTCTGTGGATCACTGCTTGCCATTGTCTGGTCCTAGGTGGCTTCTCCTGCAATAGGTAAGCTTCTCATGGATCACGCTTTGGAGACATCGAATACTACTCTGCAACAGCAAAAACAGCCTCACCATTTCCATGAGGTACGTTAAGCAAATTTGTGAGGAACAAGCAACTACATTTTGAGACAATGCAGCACCTACATGGAAAGGGAGATGCCTACCTGGATAAAAGGAAATGCTCTAATTAACCTTCTAATTGGAATAAAACAGTACAAGTGACTACGCTCTAAGCTTTATCTCTGAAAAAGGTGGGGGGGCTACTAATTTAATTTTTTTAAGTCACTTGCATATATCTTTGATCACTGATTTGGTATCCCTTGACAACTTAATTACATGCAAATTTAATTAATTCTTTACATTAGGTGTAGATCCTTTAATTGCCGAGTTTGGTCAGGCTGCTTCTGCTATAGGAGGTCTCCTCTGGGATCTATTTATCATTGTTCAATAAAAGTATTATTCCAAAATTCTTCCCAAACACCTACTGTTAGTGACTTGTATCAGAAACCTTCTTGGATTCACTCCAAAGCAGAGAACTGCAATTAGGCTTATTTCTATTTTATCTTCTAGGAAGTGGAGAGGGCATTTTTTCCTGGATAAAAAGTTCTTAACTATGAAAGTGAGAGACATTAAATTTTAGAGTAGCAAGGAAAAAAAAAATTATACTGTCCATCTCTTCCTCCACACCTGCAAATCTGCTGTATTAAAGACATGAGGAAAACCTCACAGAATGAGTGGAGCTCAGAAACAAAACCATGTTACCAGTTAGAGACACTGCCTGGTCTCATAAAGCACCTTCTATTGAAGGAGAGTGTCAAAAACGTCCTTTGTGGTCTTAATCACTGACATCACTGCAATATTTGGAAAGTGTCTTCATTTCTGTTTTCACTGAGAATTTTTTTGTCCTATTTACACTGAGATTATCCTGTTGCTAAATTATTTTAAAAAAAAAAAAGGAAACAGAGTTAAAAGGGTGACATAAGTGGCAAGTAACTAGAGCTTAGCCTCAGTAAATGGCCTCCCAAGGATGTTAAGAGCTTATGTGAACGCTCCTGCTATTTTTTTAATTAAAATGTGATATGTATGTTTTCTAGAGAGAGAAGGAAGGTGCATTGCCTCCAACTATACTGGAGCTGGAAAGCTCCATATTGCCTCCCTAGTGAGACACAGCTCCAGATTCAGTAAAGATTGCTTAAAGTTTTAGCTATTTAAAGAAATTGAAGCTTGTGTGGGTTTCCAGTGTTTCAGCCTTCACAGTGGCAATGATGTTTGGGGTTTTTTTTGTCTTAAAGATAGTTATTTAGCATTTAGCTGTGGCAACCTTGTGTCACACAACATCACAGACTTACTCCACTTCTGTAGAGATTCCAGTGCAAGTCTTCCTGATTTCACTTGAATAAATCTGTGGTAATTTCTGGTTGTGTCTTTCACATGTGTACTTGTATAGCTGTTAAGACTACAGAACAGCACTAGCAGCTGCAAAACTTAACTCTCATACAAAAAAATTTTAAGTGGTTTAATTGTGAACATTATCTTGTCACATATTAAGATATTACCGCTGCTGAGAATCCACTCCATCACTATGCAGGTTTTCATTGTTATTGTATAGGCCCTAAATATCTTCCACTGAGTTTCACATACGTGGTCTCTTGCAAAATGATATTTAGTTATCCTTCATAGTGAAGTACCAACCGGGAGAAGCTGGGGGCCTCAAAATTCTGTAAGATCAGGTTTGACTAGAAACAAGAGATCTGTTTTATCAAATTATCTTAGTTCTGGTCCAATGGATAAGATGAATGAGGGGTTTTATTGGAATTTATAAATTTCAGCAGCTTGTATGAATTTAAATGTATTTGGCTAAAACAGTCAACACAGATGCAAATGCTTAGAAATTTTAGGTAGCACTGTCACAGAGTGCTAATTTCAGAAAATGTGTATGACATTTTCAACAAAGTTCTGAGGATCCTGCTTCTGAAAGGCTTTTCTTCTTCAGACAAACCAAAAATACCTCCCCGCCCCCAACAACCCACAAAAGATAGTCCAGATAACTGGACTTGCAAAGATCAAGGCACAAATAATATTAGCTGTTTTTTTCTGGTTTTATTCTTTTGAGTCATATCTGTTTCTGTCTTCATTTGTCTAGAGCTGAAACCCCCACTGTAACTGTGAAGCATATCTATCTTAATCAAAAAAGTAACTGACTGATCAGTCTAAAGGTGGAAGGAACAGATCGTAACAGTATGATGTTACCTAAACAGATAAGGTATCTTTTCCATCTTAACCAAAGAGAAATGCAGTTCCAATCAGCAGTGAGCAAACCAACTGTATGTAAAAAAATCAGGTTTGTTAAAACACTAAAAGCTGTGCTTATCATTCAGCATATGCACAAGTCTTTCCAGTGCTAACTGTATTAAAAAAAAATCAGAAAGACTTGAGTTAAAAATTAACCTCTTTTTTGTAAGAATACACTTCAGTTTTCTTCCAACCTTCTTTGATTTTTGAGCTCTTCCTGTGCGTCTGTAACACGCGCAACAGTTACAGGGCTGCCACTTTGCAAAGTGCAGTAAACTTGCTTCCTGCTGTAGCTGTACCCTCCAGCTATGCAGCAGTGCTGCAGAGCTCCCCGTTATTCCCCAAATTTCCCACTAGGTATCTGTTTTGCCAACCTTACATTTGCCTGCAGCTCGGAGCAGCAGCTAACTGCACCCACATGCATCTCAAACCATTTCTGTTCCTTCTGCTATGACAAAGTCTACCCAAGTCTCTTTTTTTTCAGATCAAGGAAAGACGAAAAAAGGCCAACCTCTCCTTTCTTCTAGATGTGGAAGATGGAGGTGAGGCATAATACACGTCTAAGGCTTGTTTATCTACTCTCCTATGCCTGCAATGAGGAGGTAAGGATTGGATGGGGAGAGGAGAATGGAGCAGAGATGAAGAAACCTATTTTTCATAAAAGAGTAAGAACTCCATTTTCCCCAGTAGCTTAGACTGGTTGCTCTCCCTCTAATCCCTAAATGGGACATAATAGCTAAATCAGAGAGGCACCTCGCCACTCTTCCTGTTCCATCTGTAGGGATGGCTGAAATTCATGAGAAGCTTGGAGCATCCCATATCATGGCAATACTGCTGGCTTTGGCAAAGAAGCAAAACCAGGTACTTCACCAAGTGAGCAAGACTGATTTCCACGCAGAGTGCTGTAACGTGCTTCGCATTTTACTCAATTTATATCTGCGTTCATGGATTGAAAACAACTTGATATAAGCACACTGCTTTTTTGGTGTGGTAGTACATCTTCACTCAAAAACTCACTTGTGAAAAGATTGCAAAAAAGATCGCAGCGAGATCTCACAGACAGCTACACATGACCGCATACAGCAGCCTTTTAACCAGTAAATGGAAAGATTGGCAAGATCAAGTTCTTCACGAGCACTTAGACCTGTTCTGCCAGTGACACTTCCCTTCAACACTCAGAGGATGCCACAGTGCTGAAAATGCAGCCCTTCAGTTCAGCCTTTACCATTATTACCATGCAAGGCTGCATGTACGGGATGTTATTCTCCATTTTGGGATGAATGGGTCTAGAACATGGGAGGCTTTAGGCTTCTACAATAGCCAGGCTCTGATGGTGTGTGTTATGTAATACTTACACAATAATACTTTCAAATTTAAAAACGAGCTTTGCGTGTCCTAACTACGGAAATTTCACATGTTGCTATAATCACAGAGATTTTGATGAGATTAAGTCAAATGACTTTCTATAGAAGCAGCCAGTGCATTACAGGATATGACTCTATATTCAGTTGTACATCACAGATGTATTCTGGAGTAAGGATACATTTGAGGGACTTTATTTTGGACTAAGACAGACAAAACCACAGCAAGCAGAAGAGTACGATGCTTTGCCATTGCCACACTATGTTATTTTTTCAGCAAGTTCTCTTGTCACATTCGCTCTCTGTGCTTTAACAGGACCACCTGCTAGGAGAAGTCAATGATCTTGGGAACAAGCTGGAATCATTTTCCTTGTGATTCCTGATAACTGAACTGCACCCATACAACCAGCAAGGATGAGTGGCCTAAAGCGGCGTCCAGAATTAATATGGCTCCCTGCTCAACCCACTGGGCACAGATAATGGTGTGCATGAGACCAGACAAACAAAATTAGAAGTCAGATTTTATGTTTTTTTTAAGTGCTGCCTACAGCAATAACAGCCACAGCTGTGTGAAAGCAAAGCATATAATACCAAACAATCTGATTTTCTCTGTAGCACATTTTAACATGCAGGAGACGTGGAAATCACAGGACAGCTTTACTTCCTTGTGAACACTTATCTGTAGCACTCAAAAACATACCAAGAGGCTCCATGGTATCTCAGTCCACAATGGACACAGATAGATTTTAGGAAATGGCTGTCTCATTTTTAGTGCTGAATTTTAAAATATCAGTTTATTATTATTAAATTAAATTTTTAAAAGAATAAAACAGAGTAAAGCGTTAGCATTCCCCACGATTGGTCTCGGAGTGAACTGGGGTTAAACACACTGGAATTTTAAAATAAGAGCCAGGGTGAAGGCATTGCAGGCTGCTCAGGGAAGTGCTAGAGTCATCATCTCTGGAGATGCTCAAAAAATGTGTAGATGTAACACTTCAGGACAAGGTTTGGTGAGTGTGGTGGTGTTGGGTTTGATGGTTTGACTTGATGATCTTAGAGGTCTTTTCCAACCTTAATGCTTCTAAGATTCTATGATTACTGTCCCTGGCTCCATCCCTGCTCCTCCAAAAAAGTCATGACGGGAAGCAATTCACTAGGTAACGCTCTGTGTAGTAAACCATGATTTTATCTCCAAGCACCTTGAAATTTAGGATAGAGGACAGAAGGAGGCAGACTGAAAGAGGCAGGTTAGTGCTGAGCAGAGGTAGGATAGAAGCATAACTGCCAACATTAAAATATATCTGCATGTGAGAAGTTTTGTTTCAAAATACATACATCATCGAATGACTTCTTTACATCCAAAATTCTGCTGTGGTCTGAGAACACAAGAAAGGGGGAGAAAAAACAGATTCCCTTCTGTTGTTTTTTCCCCCCTTTTCCCCCTTCCCTTCAAACAATGATATTTTCTCTATGGAACCTCCTTGATATCACCCAACTTAAAAATCTGGGGTTTTTTGCTTCCATTGTTCAGGTGCAAAAAACCCACTCCTGAGTGGGGAAAAAAAAAAAGCCATGTTAATTCAGATGCATTACGCAACCACATGTGGCATTTTAGAACAGATTGTGCAACCCCAGCTATAAATGTATTTACACGTTAGACCTCTATTACCTGTAATAGTAATGAAGCACCAATTCTTGTGACAGGCACAAAACATACATGTTTAGAGCAAAATTCAGTCAAGTCCTAACACCTAACCATCCACCGTCTATACAGGAGTGAGAAGATTTTCCCTGCTGATCACATCAGACAACAACAGCACTGTACAGTTCATATTGTGGGTTTGTTTTTTAAAGTGACAACACCTAGAAAAGAAAAAGGGAGCTTTGTTTCACCTGAAACAAGTCAGAAAGTCTCTAAGCAGTGTCATACTTCTGACATGGTAGTTAGGTGGGTTCAGGTCAAATCAGCTACCACTTTTATGTCAGGCTGCAGGGCTGAACCCACAAACTTTAGCACTGAATTGGATCATCTGCCAAACACACATGATCTCAATAGTCTTATAATTTGAAAAACTATTTATGACCACTCATAATTTGCTTGGAAATTTTTTGCTCAGTTATTAAGAGTTCAGAAGAGGCTGAAGGCAGGACCTGGTGTTATGTGTTTGTTGGTATCATAAACAGTTTGATTTCACAGCTCTCCCCACACTGAAGTTCCAAGAGTTCGTGGGTTTAATTTCTTGTTATGCATCTGCTGGGACAGTGGAAGGCTTGAGGGGTTTGGCATTAAAAGACTGACCTAATTAAAGTTGATTCACTCTTCCCAGGTAGAGAGTAGCCAAGTTTTGAAGAGCCACACCCCGTCGTATCATGAGGGTGGAAGCAGACTGGATGCGTGGAACATCTGCTGACAAGTTTATACCTGAAAAATAATTCCTTTGACATAGGATAGCAAGCACTCAGATATCCTTGAGAAAATTCAAATGCAGAAGGATTAGTCAAACTCTGTTTAGATAAATATATATATATTTATGTATTAATATGAAAATTGCTTATATATGAACTTTCAGATCTTATTTCCATGCCTTGTTCCTTTGGTTCCAGTCATCTTTTTTTCACATTTTTGGGTTTCACTTCTATTTTTCTTTCTTTATATAATCATAAGCACTTTGCTTGAACACACTATATTGTGTGCCGCATTAATTATTTAGTTTATTATTTGCCTCCTGCTACTTATATAGGAAAAGTCAGTGCATAATGAACATTTATTCAAATTCTAAAATAATAATTTAGGGGTTGTATTACTACTTCTTTAATTTATATTTTAATGGTAAGAAACTGCAATAAAACTTTTCTCCAACATCAACATATTGCACTTAATAAAGAAAAATATTCTTTTCATTTCCACAGAAATAACATATATATTTATATATACATATATATACACTGAGTGATATACTGATTCCATTATAAATACGATGCATTTTTAAAAGAGCAGAACTACTTGCTCTTCCTTGAGTGTATTTCCAGTATATTTCACTCTATCATACATTTCTTGAGTTTGCAGCCCTTCTTTATAACCTGCTGTAGTCCACACCAATCTCATCTGTTTGATTTTTCCGAGTAACCCATATATGGGTATGTTTGTGTGTCATTGGACTATTAAAGAAAGTATTTAATCTATTTTTCACTATGCATGCTACCATTCACTTTTTGCAGTTATCAGATAATTATCAAACCCCCTAGCTTTCAGTTTCATCTTATTTTCCACTGAATCTCAGTTTTAGGATTGCACGTACTAATAGAATACCTCAAGATCAGAGCTCACATAACAAATATAAATTATCTTTAAAAAAACAAAACTTCTTTACACAGAATTTGGAGAGTTCACAGAACCATTTCAATGCACAACACAACTAGAAAATACCCCTACTCTGAGATTTCTGTAAATGTATTCCATAAAAAAAAATCCAGAGGCAGAACTAAAGCATGTGACTTTATCCCAGTTCCTCCATCTATAAAATCAGGTAATTATATTTAACTACTTCACAGAATAATCTTAAGCCCTTATTATATATAAAATTTGTGAAGCTTTTAAAACTGTCAAGACATGACAGAACTGGAATGGGAATAGAAGGACTCCATTCTTCTCCCAGTTAGAATTAAACACCAGAAGTTCAGAGATTTATGCATTACAAAGGCCCAGAAAGAATACCTTTTAGCTTTTTGTTAAGCCCAATACCTTAAAGAACCTCTTTACCTAAGGCTTGTTTCCACCCTTTCATCATTCTTGTGACTCTTCTTTGAACCTTCATCTATTTTCTTCTTTACTTACGAACACCAGAACTAGAGCAAACAATCCAGCCTAAGTTCTCTCGGTGCCACACAGAGCACCATCTCCTTTCCCCTTCCCAAACGTTCTGGTTTATGTACCCAGAGATCAAGTCAGCCCTTTGGCCACAGATGTTTTACACAGGACGGAAACCAGAAAGAAGTACTGTGTCTTTGTCTCTTGGTGCACAATGCTAAATTTGCTGTATTAAACCAACCACCTTGTTTTGTCCAGTTTGACAAGTATAATCACTCAGCAATCTGCTCCATTCCTTACTATTTTCTCCATTTTTGAATCATCTATAAACTTCACAAGTGATTATTTTTTACAAGGGCACAGATCGGGGAAAAAAAAAAAAGCGTGGAGGACTGAGAACCCACTGATAGACAGAGACACTCAAAGACCTCAAACAACCGCAAACGAAATCATCTTCCTTTGGGCCTAACTCGGCTCCTGTGGGGCCTCCTCACCTTGCATCATTCTTGTTTCTTCATGAAAATGCCAAATAGCACCACAGGAGTGACCTTATAGAAGTCCAAATGTGTATTTTCACACTACATCTTAATTAACAGCTCAATCCACAAGTACCTCAAAAACACGGGAAGGTGTAACAAGACCTACTTTTAATAAACTCAAGCTGACAAGCATTAGCTCTATGCTCTGATGCTCCTCTGTCCTTTATTAACCAAATCCTACACCAGTTATTCCATCGTTTTACCCAGATCAGCATCTGGGCATAATTATCTCAGTCACCTGGCCCACAACACAGCACTCATCCAGGTTTCTCCTATCTTCCTGGTATGTCAAGACTTTTGTAAATCAACAGAGTCCAAGATTGACTTCTCTGTCAGCTCTTTTTGGATTGAATAACCTGCAGATCTTAAGATAGCTAAGCTGAAAATTGGACTTTCATCTATGTACCTGTTGTCCCAGCCCATATGCCTCTGGAAAAGCAACAACATTTTCATTATTCTACTTATTAAACAAAAAACACCCTTTCTATACCAAGCTTCAAGCTGCTCTCAAGTAGGAAAATCAAATACAACCAACAATACGTGCTTTTCCTTCTCACCCAAACATTTTACTCTATATAAGTAAAGTTACCTCAAGAGAAATTCCTACCAGTGCTTTAAAGAAAATAACTGCAACACCAGTATTATCCCCACTGCTGGTCTGGTTTATTCCTTTTATACACATGTGATCACAAAATAGACCAATAAAAATGTTAACTGGGCAAACAGTAGAAGAGGCTGCTTTAATTTGTTCATAAAACTATGAGAAACTAGAAGTGTTTCTGATCGGGGAATACATATGCCAAAATTCAGACAGAAGACTATTTAAAATATGTATAAGGAAGTGGAAGAGAGGAATAGGTTGCTACTTTTCAATCTGAATTACTGAAGGTACCATAAATAACCAAGCAGAAAAATTACTCTCCCCTTCTCTGTGATGTTCAGCTTATCCGAGAAACAAAGGTTCAAATGGATCAGCTTTGGTATCCAAAGTAGCCAGTCTTTCATGCTGGCAGGCATCAACGTTTTAAAAACAAGGACAGAAAAAATCTCAGAACAAATATTGATCAATCACTCTGCCAAGCTGATGCTAAACAAATTATCTACTCGGTCTCAGAAACATGCATGTTGAAATGCCCTGCTTCTGAGGGTTCTCTTGGATACTTATTTTGCAGATATTCAGGAGTTTTGGTTTATTAGTGAGTGGGTTTGGCTGCTGGGGACCGGGGTGGGGGGGTGAGGGGAGAGAGCAGAGAACGAGGGAGATTTCATGCCTATAAAAGAGCAATTGAAGATCAGACTAAAGCTTATTTAAAGACTTCCAGTAAGAAACTGTGACCAAGGCTTAAAACACACTAAAGAAGCAGCTTCATCTTGAACTTCGGGAGCAGCTGTGCTCTCATTCCCCTTCCCCCAACACAGGAAACAGACCGAGAAACAAAAATAAGACAGGAATGCTCCTGTGCAAGCTAATGTTGTTGGCTTCTTAAACATCCACTACTCCCGTGCCAAAAATATGAAACCTAGGAGGATTTAACACTTCAAAGGATAGTGGGAGACTGCTTTAAACGTAGAATTTTCTACCCGAGACAGATATCCTTTCATTTTGTAAACAAGCTGGAAAAATGTTATCAGGAGTGCATGTCAAGACAGATTTCATTTATATTCCTGCACTACTTATGCACAAATACACTTTTGCATATTACACTTCTACCTATTTTAGACTACAATTAACGCTGGAGCAATGTTATCTCCCATTAGGGAAAAAAAACGCAGCAATTCAATCTTGTGATACTTTCCAAAGCTTTCTATTACAATACGCAGTTTGAAAGCTTAACACTACAGAGAAATATTTGACAAAGAAGTTCTCTCCTTATTAAGCAATGATACATAATTACATGTTCAAGGAGAATGTGAATAACATCTTGCCAAAGGAATGTACGGCCACATATGCTACTCACATATTCCCAAGTACAAACTGTAGTTATGCTTTCACTTGTGTTATTAAGAACTTGGCCTTTGCTCAGTGTATTTCATTATCTGAACAGAGGTAAAGAGAAGGGAAGGAAAGTGAGTGGTAGACTAATTTCTCTGTCTAACTTTAAAAAAACCCCAATTTTATCTAATTTTGACGAAGACAAATCATCTCAGTGGCTTGCTCTGCTTCACTCACCAAAAACAACTCATGTTTTCAACACTGAATTAAATATTTTGCAGGCTAATGGAAACTTTATATAATGCATTCTCTCTCATAAAGCTAAAATGTCACCACAGATGGGATTGAGATCTTGATATGGAGAGAAAGGAAATGTTATCTTTTCAAAATCTTTAACCTAACAAACATGATGTGGAGGATGGGATGAACCCTGATGTGAAGAAAAAAGGAGGGGGAAATAATCTTACTTATTTTAGAAGAGTGTCTGTGTCTCTTTCTGAACGCAGCACCCCCAGCCATACCTCCCTCAATAGTGCTTAACGTTTGATTAAAATAGTTGCTTGGTCCCTCCTCATTCTGCTGGTGTCCTCCCTGCGGTAGGACATGGAAAACATTCCGAAAAACAACAGTTGATGCGATTGTTAGCAGTTATAGCTGTATTTCTCTCTCACTTACAGCCTGGCAAGTATTGTCAGACTAGTCCTCAGTCACAACGAATTCCAACTCCTGGGGTTTCCTTTTTTTTTTCTTTTTTTTTCTTTCTTTTTTTTTTTAAAGTATGTTTGATCTTTCCTTTGTGCATTGAGAGTTCAGGGCCATGCAGCACTTGCGACTTCAGCACCTGTTAATAATTCCTCAGAGAAATGGATAGAGAGCAAAGGCAGGTGAAGGGAGGCTTTCAAGTTTTAACCATTCCATCCACAGATCACATCCCATCCAACCCACACACTGTGGTCACATGAAGCACCATTTCTTCACTGCTATACCTAGAAGGAGGGAAATGACTTGCTGTGCATGTAGCATTTCAAAAAGGGTGCAAAGTAACGTAAATGATTTTTCAGTTTTAGGGGATTTCATTCTAAATACAGATAATTAAATCTGAGCTTGACGAGAAAACAAACGCAAGCCCTGGTCCCACCCTGGACATGTCAGTCCAGGAAAAATCATCACAGATGGTGAGCTTAATCCTGAATAACCAATTTCTCTCTTGAGCTCTCTTCCAGTTACCACTATAATCTCTTGTCTCCAGAATAAAAGTTTGGCAATTTTTTTGCAGGAAGACCTGCATGCTTTCACAATGCACTGCTTGCTATACTTGAAATGGAACAAAAAGAGCTGCTCAACTGTTCACTACACTGCCATTTCCCAAACTCTTTTTCCCTGTTCTGCTTAAAGTCATATATTTATGTTTACTATATTTTTTATAATCACTGCTAAGAATCAGCACCTCATTACTAGAGAAGTGTTTTATAATCCAATATAATGCCACTCAAACAACTTCATTCTTGCTGGCTTACAGCAAGGGGACAGGTAAATGGACCAAGCTTGAAACAGACTACAATTGAATTTTACAAACCAACCAACCAACCAACCAGGGCAGAACCTCTCCAAAACAGCCCCATCTACGCAGGTGGTACAACGCTATCACACTGATTTTTACGCTGTCATCATTACTGGAGCATAAAGCTTCTTATGCCTGGAAAACAATATCAAGATCACACTGTAACAAACTCTTGGACTTGACTGCCAAGGGTGGATGTTCCAAAATGCTTGAACTGTCACGTCCCCATGTTCAAAGCAGGCTTTCTATCAAGTCCCAGCCTAAAGGAACGCTTGGGTATTTTTTGTATTTTCTTCTATGTTTTGCACGGTTATAGAATATACGTTCAGTATATCTACGAGATGCTAAGCTCTACAGATCTAGTAAACCAATCTGGATCAACCTGGATGAGAACCGTATCACAATTAACTTAAAAAAATGGGAATACATACTGATGGAGGTAGGCATTTTGTTATATACAACCTATATTTGGAAACGTCAGCTGGACCATAATACAAAACAAAGAAGATAAGAACCTAAAGAAAATCCATATTCCTATTGTGGGTTAGGGTGAAAATGTGGTCTACAAACCAGTAAGTCTTTATGCATTGCATATGTCAAAGGAATTTATACATGTTTTTGTACGTAGCTTAGCGACAAAAAGTCCTCATGCAAGTGTTACAGAAATTAACTACATGAGAACTCTCAATTATCACTATAAATCTTCTGGTTGCTTGGTAAACAATAACTTTATTTGATGATTCTTCACTTCAACACAGCAATGGATTACTCTGTAGACATTTCAAACTGCTACATTTCTGTAAAGATATATGACATGACAAACACTGTACACCATCAGATTTCAAAACATCAAATTGTAAACAGAAGGCTTTAAACTTACAACTCGTAACGCTGTTTCATACCTCTAGCATGTGGTATACGCTCATTTCATCCATCTAAAAATAGCTCATTTGTAAAAATCTAATCTCTGGAAACATGACTAGATGGGCTTAAAATAGTCAGTTCACTGATGGATTTATAACTTTATCTGCATTTCACAAAAGCGTATTTTAAAACAAGTCCATACCCCTTCTGCAAACAGGCGTTTGCAACAGCCTTTGAATTAAGTTCATACCAGACTGCAGCCCATGTAACGAATAAATATGTTGTTCTATAAGCAGCAGAACTAAAGGAACCTGCTTTTTTACACTTTCATATCCCACGTCTGCTGAAGAGCCTCACAAACTTCTGCTATAACCTAGACGACGATGCCGTGTACTGTTTGGTCAGTCAGCGTGTACATACTCCACTACTAGGTTGGTTGGTGCCCCATAGAGTAAATCAAGAGCTGTGCTCTTCCTACCTTGGGAGGGAGAGGCATGACTTTGGTCTCCACCTCCTCAGCCCCTAATTCTCACAACATCTGTAGGAGTCCCCCACCTCTGCGCACATTAACACGCTGTAAACGTGGCGGATGCTGTTTGACCGTGGCAGGGATGGACTGACAGACACAACGCAAACCACACAAACTTTGTTTCTTCGGAAAACTTCACTAACGCTTACACAGGCGATGTACACCAACTGAACATCCCCAAGTTCATCAGTGCTGCCCAAGGACAGTTTCTGGACTCATTTACCACTTATTTCTCACTGTACAAACTCTGGCTTCCACTGGTAAATGCTGAACTTGGGCAGAAGTCACTCTAGCTGTACCCATCAACATGCCCAGGGCACACAAATTGGTATTTTCAGTTTCTTTTTCCTCTCAACCTTTTCATACTCTTACATTCAGGCAGTCCAAATTAAGATCCAGTGAAACAGCTACACCCATCAGCTGAGCAAAACACCTAAATAACGTAATATTTCACACCACCATAGCCAGTCAGGGCACTTCACGAGGGAAAAAGCATGGTGCTTCATATGCACTTCCTGGTAGTGAGGTGGACTA
>NW_010203834.1:10769-20217 GCF_000695765.1 Mesitornis unicolor | reverse complement strand
AACACCCACCTCTCTACCCTCTCCTTTCAGGGAGTTGTAGATGATGATAAGGTCTTCCCTCAGCCTCCTCCTGTCCAAACATCTTCAATTGTGAGTCTGCACCAGGGCCTGCAAGAGAGCTGTAGCTATCACTGATGGAGCAACAGTAGCCCTCAACAGAAACAATAAGACAGTGTATCTTTCTGTGCCTCAGAAAGAAAGGCCCAACTACAAAGGTCATGATAAAGATGTTTAATGAGAGGAGTTCATTTGGGGGCTTTTGCGTTGGTGCTGTTCCTTGCCAGACTCAGCTGCCTGATAGGCCTTCACTGCCCAGTCCATGTTGGCCTTCATCCATGCTGCCAGAGGGGACAACGTCCGTCTGCTGGAAGTGTCCTCCAAGCTGAAGAAGTGCTCCGGTAAGGAAAGGCAGCAGCTCTGCCACAGCAGCCAAGCCAGCTTCTTCCTCCTGCCACACAAGAGAAACTGCTGGGCCCAGAGGCATGAGCTGTACAGTGCTAAACAGGACAGGAGCAGGGAACGCAGGGTGGTGGTCGAGACAGATGCACCTCCTCAGAGGAAGGGAGCTGATGCAGGGACAGCTGTCAGAGTGGAAGGAGGCAAACGAAGAAGTGCCGCCGGGGGAAACTGACCGCTCAAGAGGGTGAGTTGTTACTATAGCACCAGGGTGGGCCAAGCAAAGCCTGGAACTGACAGGACAAGAGGCATTGCCCTTTGAGCTTCCTCATTCTCATGCCTCACCTCTACCTACTGCTGCTTCCCCACGGCCTGATCCTGCCTCCAGACCCCCTGCCCCTCTTCAGCCTCTCCTCCTTCTTTACAACTCTCTGTTACCAGCCACCACCAACCCCCAGCCACATTTGACACGCGCTGACACACACACCTCTGGCTGCAAGCTGCTTTTTACCCAAAGGCGTGCTTTGTTCCCCTGACTGAGCAGTGGGACAGTGTGGGGCTCTGCCATTCCCTGTTCTAGCCACACACAACTCCTTAGTTCTTCAATCCTGCCAAGGCCCATGCATCAGGTTATGTGTGGCCTCAAGTCTGGGCAAGTCTGGGCCCAGATGCCTGTGAACAGATAGGAAATGGCTGTTCCTCCCCCTTAGTTCTGCTTCTCACCGGGTCTCCTGTGGAAGGGACATGCTCTTCTGCTGACCCAAGAGTCACACTGCAACTTTTCCACCTGAGACCTGACAAAGGCTCCAATGTGGATCTGGGGAAACTGCCTTTTGAACAGTCTCAAAGCCTCTATGATCACTGTCTTTGCCAGCTCTGTGCATCCCTGATGACAGCAGACCTGTCCAGGAAAAGGGAAACATCCCCACGTTGAACAGTTGCCCAAGAGACTGCAGGAATCCTCCAGTGGCTGGAGATGCCAGGGATATCCCATGCCACCGAGGAAGGCATCCAGCACTATCCCCCAGCAGATCCCTCCAGATATCCCTGTCTCTTTACCTCCCCTTTGAGGCTGAAGAAGGTGGCCTCTTCAAAGCAGGCTAGCACATTTGCTTTTTTCTTTAGTGAATTCCTCAGGACCTGCATTTCGTTCATCTTCATGAGGGCCTTTATGCAAGCACATAGAGAGCATGTGAGCATGGGTGCAGAGCCCACAGCCAGCCATATCCTCCCCCGTTGCCTCTGGCATCTGTTTTAAGAGGGCCTGTTTCTCCCCCACGTGATTCCCACCCAAACACAGTCACACTGGCTCAGAGCACAGGAACCAGTGATCCCTCAGATTGCCTCCCTACTAATGCCCCTCATGCTCAGGGCAGAGTGCTCTGTGTCTCTGGCTGCAGAAGAGGAAGAAGTCAGGGTCTGAGCCCAGCATTTCCCTTCCAAGGCCCTGCAGAGGCATGCCCTATTGCAACGGGGAAGTTGTCCTGCCCAGAGCCAGGCAACTAAGGACTCCATGTGCAGTGGGTGCTGCAGGCAGGGCAACTCACCATGTAGCTGTTGGAGACATGCAGGTAGGCAGCCACACAGAAGGTAGTAAAAGGCTCTGGCGGCATCACCCACGGCCATGTAGTGGCAAGCCAAAGGCACAAGCACCAACTCCACAATGGCTTTGCAGTCACCAGAGCATATGCTGTTGTGCTTCCCATCTTGCTCCTGTCTGTTCGCTCTTTGCTGGAAAACACCCTGCCACTCTAGTGCCAGGACAGTTCTCAGGGGAAGAAGAGAGCAAAGAATACACAGACATCACCTACACTGGTCCTTCTCAGAGATAGCACCAAAGGCCCCTTTTTCAAAGCAGCGCATGAGGCCACAGGCAGGTAGGGAGGAAAAGGCAAGCTGGGCTTTGTGTCACCTCCCATAGGCAACCACCCCTGTGGCAGCTTTTCCCCTGCAGATTTTGCACCATTATTCTGTAGGAACTGGAAATCAAGGGCTGCTCCAGTGTGGTGTGACGATCGCTCTGAGCCCATGGGCTTCCTCAAGCACTCTCAGTTCCATGGGCATCTTCTCCCAGCTCCCACCCCACAGAAAGCCTCTTCCCTAAGCTAGAGTCACAACCAGCAGTGTATTGGGTTTTCTGTGAGGGGTTTTTTTGGTTGTCTTTGGTAACGAGGGAAGAGCTATGGAGATAGCCCTTTAAGAAGCTACCTGAAAAGCTCCCCCTTTTCCTTTGTCAGACCCACCTCTGATCAGGGCCAAGCCAATCAGCGCCCCTGCGAATTCATGTATTTAAGGGGGGGTGCAGGGCATACTCTTGCTCTCTCTCTGGCACCAGCCTTGACCAGCGTGGCCCCGAGTGCAGGGGTGAGCTGTGCTGAATGTGGTCATTAAGCAGAGCAAAACAGTTTCCACTGCAAGCATTTCTTTGCATACCCCTCCCAAAGATGTTCTGCCTTCATACCAGCTTTCCCCAACAGTCCCCCTAGTCCAAGCTTCCAGACTTCCCATGGGTGACTGAATGCCCCAGGACAGAAAGCAGCAGCATTGCTGCCTTTGACAGCGTGACCTCCACAGCCAGGGAAATTGCCAGTGATCATGCCAAAAGTAGCATCAATCCTGGCCGTTCCTAAGGCCATGGCACCCCGGCTCACGTTGCTCTTTCAGTGGCATTACCACCACTTTCTTCCATTACAGGCACCCTCATACGGATTTATGGTTTTGGATTCATGTTTCCCAGGCCTGTCCCTCTCCTCAAGTTGGGGTTTGTTCTCAATTGAGCTGGCATTTGGCCAAGGTAAATTATGTGCCCATTAGAATGCCAAAGAAACACCAGAAACACATGCTCCGGAACAATTTCCCCTGTGTTTTAGTCCTCCAACTCCCACCCCAAGATTTTAGGCCCCTCCAAGCCACCAGAACCCACTTGCCTGGGCTTCAACTGTCCCAAAAGCAAGGCATTCAGGAGCCCACAGCTCCGCCAGACCAAGTTCTGCACTGCTGCAAGATCTGACTCCACCCACGTCTATGGGGTAACGATGGGGCAAGACTGTGCTGTGGAGCATGTGCCACAGCAACTCACTAGTCAGCAGCAAAGGTATTTACTGATAAGGCTCTTCCAGTTCTCTGCTTTTTCAGCCTGCCTCTGGGTGTGGAACAAGAGCATGTCCTTGCATTGAAGGCAGCGCAGCAGCTCCTTGTTCAGGGATCCCTGAGCTTCTTTGGATCAGGAACCTGGACAGGAGCAGTGAGTGGCCAAAGGAAAGTAAGGTGAAACACAGCTCAGGTGGGTGGGGAGTCACTCAGGCAGAACAGGGTAGCCAGCATCTTGGTCACAGCTATATCTCAATTTTGAATGGAAGAGTCCTCCTGCTGGCTTGGGCTTTTGAGCACCCCCTGAACCTCCGGCTTTTGTTGAAGTCCGTGTGAAAAGAATTGCAGGCTATGCCCAAAGCACAGAGCAATGAGCCCTGCCTTTCCTCTCCTCAGGAGCCGAGCTCCTCTCTGACAGCAGGGCGGACCTCTGCCCCAGGGAATCTCCCCCACAGCCCAGCCACCTAGACCGAGGCCTTTTCACAAGGCAAGCAGAGCTTCTGAGACAGGCCACCCTGCTGTCTGTTGGGTCTGGAGTCAGATGAAAAGCACAAAGCTCCAGTTCTTTCCTTCTGTCTGTGTCTTGCCCAGAGGGGAAGGAGGAAAGGCTGTGGCTCGACATGCCACCTCCAGCTCCCCAAAGAGACAGTGGTGGGAGCAGAGCACGCAGGTGCTCCTAGGGAGTGTCTCCAGGGACAGCAGAAACCAGCTGACGTGCTGAGGAAGATGGGCTTGTGGGAGGGCATCGTCCTGGAGGACCACAGCCTGGGCACCGGGACACCTCTCATCTCACAGCAGCAGCCGGCCGGTGGCAGTGCCACCCCTGCTCCAAGCACTCATCTGCAGCTGCAGCACACCAGGCACTCCTCCTCCCCTCGCAGCTTGGCAGCCCCAGCTCCTCCATCACCAGGGCCTCCCTGCCCCTCACTGCCACCCCAACACATCCCTTTGGCTGTGCTTTCTAGGGGGCATCCTCTCCGTGCTCCCTTGCCCCCACCCCCAGCCCAGGGCCCTACAAATGGGGCAGAGCGAGGGGACCCACAGCCAAACAGCAGGCAGGCCCACGGGAAAGAGAAGCCTGGAGAAAGGACAATGCAAGGCAGGTGTGCACAGACAGAAAGCTGCTTCAAGGTGCCACACAGAGCCTCTTGAGAGGAAGAGCAGAGCCAATGGCCACCACAACAGTTAAGTGCTGCAGATCAGTACACATGGGCATTGTCATCCTAAGTACATACTGGCAAACTTCAAGATGTCTCCTCCAAAAATCAGCATCTCTGTGGACAGAGGGAAGGAAAGGAAGAGTCATGTGGACATCTTCCAGAAGCCACAGAACAAGCCCCTTCACCTGGAGAGGAGCACCCAGGTGAGGGTGCACCACTCCAGCCATCTCCCAGGCTCACAGTGGCTACAGGCCTGGTACCTGCACCACAGGCAGGGAGGCAGGGCCTTGAGATGTCACCAACTCTCAGAACGGTGAGGCTGGAAGGGACCACTGGACTCCACTTGGTCCAACTCCCCTGCTCAAGCAGGGCCACACAGAGTCAGTTGCCCGGGATGGTGCCTAGGTCATTTCTGAAAAGCTCTAAGAGAGAGACTCCACAACCTCCCTGGGCAACCTGTGCCAGTGCTCAGTCACTCTCTCCCTCAAAACGTGTTTCCTGATGTACAGAGGGAACCTCCTGTGGTTCAGTGCGTGCTCATGATGGGGCCTCTGGTCCTGACACTGGGCACCACTGGAATGAGCCTGGCTCTGTCCTCTTTGCATCCTCCCTTCAGGTTTGTTACTAAGATCCCCCTGAGCCTTCTCTTTTCTGGGCTAAACAGTCCCAGCTCCCTCAGCCTTTCCTCCTAGGAGAGTTGCTCTAGACCCTTCATCATCTTCGAGGACTCTTTTGAGTGCTGCCAATGGGGCAGCCACAATGGGCTCATGGTCAGCTCGGAAGGGTCCACATGTCTACTGTGAAAAGGGGCTCGTGAGGGTCACACACAGACACACACACACACACACGCAGACACAGACACCAGTGCCAGAATCCTCAGGTCTCTTATGTGCTGGCACTTGCTGGATGCCTCAGCCTGCTCTCAGCCCTAATGTCAGCAAAACCTTGCTCCATTACTGAGACAGGTGCTCATGCCAGAGGCACAGAGGCGGCTGCTGAGAAAGTGGGTGCCTCCTGGGCCACACTGGGGAGTAGAAAGGACCTGCAGTAGTCCTGACTCACCGGGAGACCCTGGCTGCTCTTGCTGTCCCTCTGGGCCATGCAAAGCCCCAGCCCTTGCAAGGAGGCAGGAGCAGGCTGCCCAGCATGTCTGCCTCCACACTCCATGAGCAACCTCGCGGCCCGATGTCAGACAGTCCTGCAAAATGTCACACAAGTAGTTGTTGAGGGTTTGTGTCAGCTTATCACCGCCTCTGTCTGTGCCACTCCTCTGGACGTATTTCTCTGTCAAAGAAGTGAAGCCTGCAACAGGGACACGCAGAGATCAGGAAATGCCCATGTGGGCCAAAGGACCTGGCAGCCAGTTTCACACTGCCTAGCTTGAGAGCCTGTAGGTCACACCGTCCCCTGCCCCGGCTAAGCGCTGGTGGCAGCAGTCTTTGACCGCCCAAAAGAACCCATCCCGCTCTCTTTGGGCACCCCAGTGGAAGACCTCAGCAGTGGCAAGATGGCTACTCTGTCTGAGGGGCAGAAGCAGAGCTCCAAAGCCTGGTGTGTCCCAAAATGGCCCACATCCATAGTTGCACCTCCATGCTCAGCCCACCTGAAATATCCATAAGGAGCAGCACTCCAGAGACCATCTGAATGGGACAGTCGCTCTTGAAGGACTCCTCAGCAAGGAGTCTGGGGAGGAAAGTTGCTGCTTTCTCTAGATTTGTGTGGTGATAATTCCTCTCCCAGGCAGAAGCCATCGTCAGTGTCCTGTGGCACACTGGGTACCTCAAGAGAACAGGGTCTTGCCAGCTGGGAGGAGGACGAGGTCCATGCCGCACAGTGCAAGTGGCACAGTGAGCCTGGGGCCCCTGTGTGGGACGACTGGCCCTCTGTCCCCACAGGGATGGTCACAATCACCTGGCAGTGACAGGTCCTCACGCATCCCAATCAGCTAACAGTGACATCCTCCATACGTCATCGCCTGCTGAGCTGCTGCCACCGTGACCCAGGCTCCCTCCTGGATGCTGAGCCACTGACTCAGAGGCAGCCCGTGCCACCCCTCTTCCTTGAGGACAGTGCCGAAGGGCGGCTTGTGCAGTGACCTGTTGCTGAACTGGCAGCTGCTTGCCCAGTTCCCAAGGAATGGCTGCCTCCGATGCACACAACTGTTGGCGAGCACTGTCCTGCCCCATGCAGCTACACAGCCTGTCCCCATCTTTCCAGCAGGCTCGCTCCTTTCTTGCTCCCTTGCTCCTTTCCCAAACCCCCAGCTGCCCCAGCTCAGTCAGGGGAGCCATCCAGCTCTCCCATCCCTTGGTCTGCACAGCACCTGTGAGGGACGGTGGCCTGCCTCTGGCAGAGACTCCTGAGCTGCCCCATTCCATGGGCTCTGCAATGTGGAGCAGGGCCTCTCATCCACCAGCTGGGTTTTCCTGATGGAAAGGAAGCCAGAGCAGACATGCAGGCTGTCCCACAGCTGCCAGGTGGCAGAGCGGAGGCCATCCGAGAGACCGTGGTGGAGCAGCAGTCAAGCCTCCCGCACCCGTGTGACTGTGCTCTCAGTTGTACCGAAGCGTTGTGCCCAAGTGCCACCACTCTCCCAGGGCGATGTCAGAGGAGGCAGAGGCCATTTGCAGAGACTGTGCAGGAGGTGCCGTACCTCCTGAGACAGACACAAGAGCTGTGCAACCTCTTGTGTAGCCAGGAAACCTCCCCGGGCTGGGAGTCCTGGGTCACAAACAGCCTCCCTCCACCGGGCTCCCTGATCCAGTCAGCTGCTGCTGTGGTCCAGGCAGGACTACCAGAGGAGCACAAGCACTTCCAAGAGCAGGGCTGGGAAGGGGAGGAAGGATACCAGCCAGCACCACCAGGTCCTGTCTAGGCCAAAGCTCTTCTCCTCATCCAGTCAAAGAAAGGGTGGATGAGCTGGGGCACCAGGGAGACGGTGATGCTCGGGAGGCTGGTGGTCTGCACAGCCCCCCCAGTGCCCCTCTGACTTGGCCTCTGACTTGGGCAGTGAGTGGGGAAGTGATCACAAGGGAAGAGCAACGGATGCCATCTATAAGGCCTTTGACACAGTGCCCCACAACAATGGACTAGCCATCCATTTAAAATTCTACCATGTAATTCAGGGTGGGATTGAATGCTGTCAATGTAAATCTTATATAAAGTACTACTTCTAGAAGTGATCCTTCTTTATGCAAATTAAACAATAGCTCTTACCATTTGGAAAAAAAAAAGAAAACAAAACAAAAAAACAAAGCAGAACTTGTTAACAAGAGAAGCCAAAGCATTTGGATAGAGTTGTTATGTTCTTGCTACTAGCATTGCCCTAGAAACCCCAACAAGAAATCCCACCATGTTGGAGTAAATGCCACGTCCTAGAATGGACACATTGTAGTTAGCCTGTAGTCTTTCAATGCCAAAGTATATTCTTTAAAATTTACACACCAACTTCACAGTCTACAGAATATTTACTACACTTTCACCTCAAAGTCAGTTATTTTTGCAGTGCAATGAGTCCTTACAGTGATGCGAAACAGAACCATTACCACACCACTTCCCAAAATACTGCTACTCTGAAATTTGCCTGCACTGCTACAGCTACTGCTTCACTCCAACATCCCTTAAGGATCTGGTCTTGGGACTTTTGTACTAGATTTTCATGAGGATAAATTCCCAGAAGTATAAAGATTTGTTCCTTTAGTTTATCCCTGTGCTGGAGATGATGTCATTACTTCTCCATATAACTGTGTTCTGGCTATAAAGGAGCTTAACGAATGTGCAAACTGTATGCCACCAAGAGAGAATGAATCTCTGTTTGACATAGTTCATAAAATTCATCAGATGATCAATTCTGGGAAGCTAGGGTCAACTGCGAAGCAAATCACCTTGGAAACACCAAGTGCAGGCAACACAAAAATTCTACAAGAGAAGCCATCTGAGGCAATGAATAATCTTGTAGCCAACTTGCTGCTGACCCTGACAAGCTCTGCTAGTTTTGAAGGTTCCCTTAGCATGCATCTTAATGAAATCAGCATGAATTTGGTTCCATTTCCTCGACTTTATTACTTGGTTTCAAGTTGTGTAATGTGCATCCTATACCAATTTTAGTAACACTATCTTTTTAAAGATGTGTAAATATGCTTGCCATTTGAGCTCCATATACATCTTATATCCAGGCTCCCCAGGTGGAAGTCATCTCCAAGATCAAGATTATCAGAAACAGTTGTCATAGGCAGTCTTGCAAACACAAGATCTATCTTAAGAGGGAAAAAATTGCCAACACTGAGTTTGAATGCCGCACTGTTTGCGAATAGCACACTTTTTAGCCAAGTCTAAAAAGAGTGGTTAGCATTTGTATTTAGATTTATGTGACTATAGATACAGCTCCCAAGTGATTTATTTGCTGGAAAAATCAAGACAATTACTACAAGATCCATAGTTTATTTACAAAGCCTTTGTTGCATCCTCCCTTTCTTTTTAAGCTAGGGAAATATTTTCCACTGAAAGGGAATTTAAAATTAATCACAGAATTAAGACATAAGTTCAATCACCTCAACTACACTTCAGCAAAGAAAAGAGCATTTTCTTTATGCAGTAAGCCCATTTTATCTTGAAGCATATGTTTTTTAGTACAGTCTGAGGCAAGAAAATGTTTCTGTGAATGTTTGTACCAGATAAAGGCTACAAAAAGTCACTGAATAAGTGTCTTTGTGATAGTGATACCAAGCAGCAACTTGCTCAGGTACTGCAGCATGCAGATCTTTATTCACTATATAAGATGTATTCAAGATACAAGGATTCCT
>NW_010203834.1:3253-10738 GCF_000695765.1 Mesitornis unicolor | reverse complement strand
CTGACAAATCTAGGCAGTAGTCAAATGAGGACTTTCACTTTTCATTTTCCAGATTGTTTGCCCCATAACTGCTGCATTTTGGATATTCAACAAAATTTTTAGTCTGCTCACATGATTCATACAGTGAACTACACTAGATGCTGCCCTTTGTAGCAACTGAACTTGTCAGAGCTAAGAAGAGTCAGGAAGGACACTGCCTCTGCTCCAGCTCTGAACAATCCTTGTGAGAGAAATGCTACTTAAGTAGGCTACCCTGGCAGGTGTAGAAAAATATTTCCCTAATGTTCCCATGATGCCAGGCTTCCTAGGGGCTTATTTTCCTTTAAGCTCCCATTCAACTGAAATGTCTTCTCCTGGGATAGGTTGTGCTCAGGCTGTTCAATTAGAGGTTTCTAAATACCATTTGCCTTCCAAAATCGCACAGTCACAGGTCCCTGGAAAAGGTATTCTGCAAAAACCAAGAGAAAAAAATTACTCAAAGCAAAAATTGAAATGCTTACTTCAATGCCATCAAACTCAAACTCGACAACTGGTACACATGCATCTTTAACTACATCTAGAAAATAACTGTGTAAGAATACATCTGTTGCTACTTTAATGGTTTTCCTAAAACATGATACAGTAGAGAATTTACACTGCTAAACTACTCAATATAAAAAATGAGTTGCTTATGAACTGAAAGAACTGTTAATAAGCTGCAAGCAGTATAGCACTAATACAGTACTAAAACTAGCTTTAACAAGCTACTTAGCCAGACATTCAGAGGCTGAGCATGTATTGTAATGAACAAACAGTGCAAATGAGCCCTTGGTATCAGTGGTTGCAAGGTACTTACCTTGGTAATGAGGAAGAAAAGTAAGAGATCTCTTTAGCTATCTTACTACTGGTTAAGATCAAGGGAAATTAACAAAATTCTGTCCACATGTGACAGTGTGCATTAGTCTCCTGTATTTTTATTTTCTACTGTGCTATCAGTTGCCTTGTGCAACAGTTTTCAGTTTTGTAGACCACTTGTTAGAACTATGCCACAGCCCACCATGAGTGTGTTTTCAGGGGATAGCCATCTAAAGGAAGGCTCGTTAGCTATGCACATGAAGTCTTTCAAAATGTCTACACAAGGAAGACAAGGCTAAGAGAAACACTTCTCAAGAGTTCAGTTTTACATGCAAGGTATGCAACATGTGCGCCCAAGGGTGATTTCACAAAGCTGTTGTGTATGTTCACAGCGCAGCTCCTGTTAACTTTATGCCAAGCTGACAGTGGGCATCCCTTCTGCAAAGTCTCAGGCTGAGAAACCAGAGAGGAACATGGCCAGAGAAGAATGCAGTAGAGGTCCTGAAGTACATCCACAGGAAGACCATGCAAAGGTACTGACAGAAGCCTTTCCACATCGCGTTCAACTCCCTTAGTTTCCAGGTGGCCCCTTCCTCCTCCTGCATGCAATTACCTTATTTCCAAGCCCTTTACTACATCTAAGATTAAAGCAAGGCTCCTAGGGACAACCTTGCTTTTTGAAATAGCTGACTCACTCCCAAACCATGGGTAGGGCAGAAGTGTACCACAGAGATTCTTATGTCACGTACAGTCATTGGGGAAAGGAACCAAAAGGTTCATTTCCACATTTTCGTACTGCATAAAATAGTATTGTAGAAGGTGCTCAGAAACAGTTTCTCATTTTATTTTGGCTTGTAAGACATTCACTACCAATGCGAGCCTTAAGCATGAATATTCTTATTGTTGCACACTAAGTCGCACAATCTATCAAGGAGAGAGCTTACTCACTCTTAGATTTTCTATTTTCTCCTGATGTTTATTTTTTCAAAGAATGACTGAAAAAAATCCAATCTTTCCATACGTCTATGTCCTGGTTTTAGCTAAATAGAATTAATTTTCTATTTAGTGATTTTTACTTTTCAGCTCGGTCTCTTCTAAGTGGCTGAACTTGCTGAAACTAGCAGCATGTTTTTCCAGCGTGTACTGCTGCAAGTGATAATCACAAGGCCACTGTCTCACCATGGGTGCCGTATCTGCGCCTATGGAGAGGAGCGGACCCAAAACTGACCAACTAGGTATTCCATCCCACATACATCACACTCAGTGTAAAGCTGAGGGATCACGAGGGTCTCGACCCCTTTCATCTTGGACCCTTCCTTCCATCTCAACCTCTTCAATGGCCGAAGTCCGAGCAGAACCCTGCTAGTTCGTCTGCCTCTGATCCTGATTCATGTGTTCCTGCACCTGGCTCCCACCTGCTGCTGAGTCCAGACTGGGACTTTTCCAGTGCCCTGCTTTGCAGAGCCTCTGGTGATGTATTTGTCAATGTGCAGAGGGTGGGGGGAGGATTTTATGTTGGTTTTGTATAGATATTTATACATATCTTTATATTTATATTTCATTATTTTCCTATTTACATTATTATCCTGTAGTATTAGTATTATTGTTTTATTAAATCTGTTAGTTTTATTTTCCAACCCGTACAGTCTGTCTCCCTTATTCTCTTTTCTCTTCCCTTCTGGGGAGGGGAGAGGGGTTAATAGAGAGCATCTGTCCAGGATTTAGTGGCCAGCCCAGCCCTAAACCATTACAGTCTAGGAGCAACACAAACAGCATCTATGTCAGCACCTGCAAAGAGATTCGATTTGTTTGGTTATTGTTGGAAGTCACTTTCAAACATTAGAACTATGACCAGACAATTGAAAGTTCTCCCTTTAGTGGTTGGTTCTCCAAGCCTGTAAGAACCAAATGTAAATATTTTGCCACTGTTTGCTGCTGCCAAAGGGGGAAGATTCTGTGGGTAGAAGAGAAAGAGTCTACTTTAGAATATAAGACACATATCGACCTATGTGCAAGTGTAACTAGCATACAGGTTATTTAGAAAGACTACAACAGCCTCCATAAACAATGTCTTCTCACTCTCATACTGAACTGTTAGTCTAATAGACTGATACTGTTTTTTCAGAAGTGAGTACTTGAAAAACATGAGTAATGTAGCAATCCTTTCATTAATTTACAGCAATGAATACCTATTATTAGTCTTCCCTGGAGCAGGCGCACATAAATTAACACAATCTAAGAGCGATACAAAAGAAAAGCCTAGTGTAACAATTTCAAACTAGATTGAGTACTGTAGGCTCTCTGGGGCAAGATCAGTGTCCATTTGCCATCTGTCTCGCCCCACAATGCGTTGTTTCAGCTTTGTTAACTGCTACAAATCAACTGATAGAGTCACTTCACAAATGGATTCAGCGCCCCAAAGACTTCCAGACCTTGATCTGAAATATCTTTTAGACTATATTTCAATGGCAGTTACTACAGCTCTACTTGATACTTAGGAAGAAAGTTTAAAGTTTAACTTTAGCATAAATCCTAGTAGTATGGCCTTTCAAAGAAAGAAAAAGGCTTCAGTTGTTTTGATAAGAACATATAAAAAAACCTTTCCTTGCTCTTTCCAGGTTCTGAAATCTGTTCTTTGACCAAATTATTCCATTTACCAAGAACAACCAGCCTGTAAAGAAAACTCATGTTAAGTTTGCCTTAAAAAAACCCCAAGAGTTTAACAAATTTTACAGTCTTGTTATACCGGTGATTCAGTTCTTCCTCATCTTCAAATACCCCAAATGGCTTCATTTCTTCCACTAGCTTCTGAGTAGGAATGTAATCTATATCCTTAGGAGGAGCCAAGCTAATCAGAGAAGTAATTCCATAGTGCCTTTGAGGCTGGTTCCACCGCCTGCAAGTACTGTGGGAAAAAATAAAATACTGAGGAATTCACAAAAGAAAAGAAAAATAAAGCCAACTTACCTGAAAACACCCTTCATCCTACAGTTTTCAGAATAATCTTCTGCTTTTTTACCCAGCATTGACATAAATGAAAAAGAAAATCCTGCTTATGATTTTTAGATAACTTGACTTAGAATTCACAACTACTTTCTTAAAAAAACATTTGCGGATAGAAGAAAAGATCCAAGTTGCTACCATCTTAATACAACTTATTTGCGTTGCTTATTTGCATTTGACAGTTACAACTGATCACCAGGAATTGAAAAACTACATACAGCAGGAGTTTTGGACACATTTCAGTTTCAGATTGGTTTTGATTTAAGGATATTCCCATCAGCTTCCTGCTAACACTAAGCAAGGCAATTTAACCCTGGCTTCTTTCAGTTAAATGTATTTACTGTGCTTCCACTGATTCTGGATGGAAGTTATAGTTGATTGTAGAGGAAGGACATTCAATGAAGGGGTCTGTTCAACAGAGCTGATGCAGTAAATTCACTATTACCTTGGTGTTTTTGATGAAAGAATATGAATGAAAACATCAACCAGCCTGCAGCTAATGTTGCCAGGAGAGCCTCCTGCTCTCAACACCATGTTCATATTTTACAGTTCAGAGGCGTAGCTGTCCATACTGCAAGGATTGTCTGGCTCGTAGTTCAAACAGGTTTCAGTAATGACCAGAGCACCAGGCGACTCATGGGGGGTTGCAAGAGCAACTCAGCCTTGGATTGCCTTGAGGCCCTACATCTGCAGAGATGACACATAGGGAGCTGCATAGATAGCTCAGCCTTGAGTTGTCTGATAAGCCCAAGACTAAAACAGGGCAGTGCTGCATCACACAAAGAACGGAAACCTGAGTTGAGCCTTGAAATCATCCAACAGATAATATGCCCTGTTGGGATGACCTGAAGGGATGACCACTATTAAATTGACAGGAAGTAAAACAAAGTAAGCTGGAGGATGTCTGTCTGGCCCCAAGGGACCAAACAATACAAGGATATGCAAATAACTAAAGATAAGGAGAAGAATTGCCGGAGACAGACACCCCAGGTGGTCTAATCTACTGAGACATGCCCCTGCCTGCTCTCCTGTACACCAGGGGATAAAAACCCTAAAATTCAGGCTGGAAATTGGGAGTTACTTCTCTACCATGCAGTAGCAAGTAATGAGATCCTTCCCCCTTGGTCAGGATGCCAGCCAAGGTAACTTGTTGAGAACCCTTGCCTAGAGAGGTAAGTGAATGTTTGGTATGCTTTAAGTTTGTAGTATTTGAATCATGAATTGCAATGATGTATTTCATGAGTTGCCCATGAATTATAATAGTGAATTTGTGATTGTTTACAAGTTGTTGTGAATTACCTGTGGGGGGTACTAGTGAGTCTTGTGAGTGATCTGCAGGCTAACAAGAATTGTTTGTAGGTTGTAGTAGTGTATTATGTGACTTTGCTGCAGTTGCAGTAGTATATTTCATTAATCTCTTGTAGGTTGTAATAGCGTAGTCCTGCTTTTTAGATTGCAATAGGGTATTTCTCCATTGTATCCATAAACCTGCAATAGTGACGTATCGGACCTTGCACATACTGTTCAAATAAATTGTTAAATTTGAACTCTGCAGTCGAGTCTCTTTTCGTCACACATACATCTGTTTTACCTAAATCCAAGAGATGTGTGCCAGCATGTAAAGCAGCACACAAGTCAAGCTCCGTCTGCAGAGGCTGCTCCAGTCTGGCTTAGCTGACTCCCTCCTAGCTGAAACCAGGAGAGAGAAAGGAGTGGGGCAGGAGGTGGGAACTGTACTTAATGCATTAAGGTCTCTACAGAAGCATGAGAAGCAAAACGGGAAGAGACATTAAAAAGTCGACACAACGCATCATGCTTGTCAATGAGTCCAGACCCAAAGGCTAAAAGGAATTAATTATGGCTTTATTCAAACTGGATATTTTCCTACTTAACCTATGGACAACTTCAAATATTAGCTGGGCTAGCTGAGAGATGCTTTCAGCTATTGAAGGTATTTCACCCATTTTGGCTGGAATGGGATTAGGAAATGCTCAAAGGACAGCTTCAACACTTGATTTAAAAAAAAGACAGCTTATTAGAGCTCCTTGTTTCTAATTGCTGCCTTTTTTCTTTCATGGGATTCTCTCTCTGAGAGTAGCTTTTTCCAACTACACACATAGCTTTCAGTCATCTAGTGGGAGTTTTTAACCCCCTCCGCTCTGAGCTCATTCTTCAGACTTTCTTCGCTGTGTTTTCCAAAAAGCTGGGGAGGTTGTTTCCCAGTTGGAACAGCTGTTTACTGATAGGTGTAACTGGGCCTTGACCTGATTGGCCTTGCCTTTTTCACAGGCATTGTGAACTTCGTAAGTAAAAATATTCACAATGGCTATTTTCCTTCTTATGATATCATTTTCATAACAAATACAGAAGGAAAGCCTATGTTTAATCGCTGTGCATGACATCGGAAGTTAAACACCTACAGCAGCAACTTCCTACATGTTTTACTTATTACTTGCATTTTACAACTTGCAGTTCAGAAAGCTTACATGAAACAAGAATGGGGTTTAGACTTTGCTAGCATTCAGAATCTTTCCAGTGTACAGAAGGCCCCTATCTGCCTTTCATTGCCCCATTCTTCCTACAGAGACTATAGAGATTGACATAAAGGACAATATCAATTAGATATATCAGAAATAATTTATTTCAAATTCTTTTAGTCATTAGTAGATATTTTTCAGTTGCTTGTGGGTATTACTGAAAGCTTGATCTCACAACTTAGAAACTGATGAAAATGACACTTGGAAAGTTTTACTGAAAGAGTGACCTATGCCAAATAGAATTTGTTCCCCTTTGGGAATTAAAAAATCCCACCCAAAATTAAAAAAAAAAATCTTACTGCTTTCTCTCAAGTGTACCAGACTGCCAGACATATAGAAAGAAGGGATCTTAACAGATGAAGTAGCACACATGGCATACTACCTATTCATCCTTCAGTCTCTGCTTAAATGAGATGTCTGTTGCAGTTTAATATTTTGCAAACTCTTGCTATGATTCGTCCACCAGAGTGAACAGTTCCAACATATTTCTGCTCTGATGGATCCTAATTTTATACAAGAAGTTAACTTAAATTGACTTGTTCCAGGTTTTGTCCCTTATTTATAGCTTTACAAAGCTGCAAGCCATTTCTCCTGCATACTCTGAGAGACGATGAATAAGTTCACACTGTTACAGCTCCGGGAGTTTCCTTCAGCCATCAGCACAGTGTACAAGCACTCACTGGGAATGCATTTCTCCGATTCAGGAGGTCAGCTTGCCTTGAGCTAGGTAGAAATTTATCACTCCAGCCTCTTCCACACTCATCACATGGGAGGAGGAATGACTGAAAAATCAGCTCTTGAACCACCAAAATTGATAGCACAAACCAAAAAAACAACAGACAAAACTAAGTTGTGGAAATTTATTGAAGGACTGTTTGATTCAAGTTAAAAGTATAAGTAAGTGGCCAAGATTTATTTGTACCATTGCAGCCACTGTATAGGATATAGGTTGATGTTTAACTAAAACAATGAAGGAAACCAGCCAACATTGGCAAAGAAGGTTATGTAAAAGTAAACATTCTGCACATGTGCCATGTACTAAGGTCACCAAGAGGACAGAATGAAGAGGGTGATGAAGAGACCACCTTATGAAGCAAGCGACTACCCAAGG
>NW_010203834.1:2155-3222 GCF_000695765.1 Mesitornis unicolor | reverse complement strand
AGCAGGAATTACGGAATAATGAGCCAAAAAGGGATGAAGTCATGCAAACCGTTCCTAGGAAAGAGATGTATTTGTTTTATAAACTAAAATGCATATGTATGAGTTAAAAGAATAAAAATATAGAGCTTTGTAACCAAAGCGGGAGTCCTTTCTTAGGACGATTCCAGCGATATAATAAAGAATACTTGCTTAACTGTTTTATGATTGTTAAGTTTTCTTTTAGGTTTGCTCGGAATCAAAACAAAACCAAAAATATCCCCCAACTCTGTGACCTTCACTGAAATAACACCCACTACACCTTTCATTCTGATCACACAAACTCATGCTAAAACAAGCCTGCAGCTAAAACAACTTGTTCTCAATGCTAACATTCAGAGAAAGCCATTTTTTTCCCATGTTTCAGCTGGATCTGTAGCCTAAGACCAGCGTGAAGACTCAGCTGGAGCTGCTGGCCAGCTCAGCCTGTGACAGGTTACAGTGACAACACAAGCAGAGACAGGCACGGAGAAGCTCACACAACACCACACCAAAGCCAGGGGTCCAACAGCCAGGGCTCACCCCGCGAAGCCTTTAACTCCTTCCCACACTCCCTGCCTTCACTCAAAAGAGGTTTGGCATTTATTTTAAAGATTAGTTTTCCCTGACTCTTGTGAGTTTGACACAGAAGAGAGGGCATCTTGACCCTGGTGACAGCAGGGAAGTTGAGGTTTCATTCTCTGGGCAAGAGAGGGAGAGGAACACAGGCTCGGATGCTTCCGTTTTGGGTGATGAATCACTTTCTGGCACTTCTTCCTGCTGCCCTTCTTCAATGGCTATTGCTTGTTTGTCTTGTTAGCTTGCATGCTTTTTCCTATGGGAAGAAATCCACCAGCAGCCAAGAAGTGTCAGCACCCCAGATATGGCACATGGGGTGGTGACACTGCAGAAGCGTAAAGCCATAGTACAAAGCCTCAAAAATTATATGTAGAAGGAGAAACAGAAACCATATTAAAACAGTGACAGGAAAGGTAAAAGGAAGACTAAAGTCTCATAAATGCCTTGAGCATGAACAGGCTTGTTTTCCAGAC
>NW_010203834.1:0-2124 GCF_000695765.1 Mesitornis unicolor | reverse complement strand
AGCAGACCACAGAACAAGATCCTTATCTAAGATTAGGGATATCTGGACATTTCTCACCATCATATGCCTCAATTTCACCTTACCTCACTGTCACCGAAGTGCACCAAAATGGCTACACACACACACAAGTAATGAACTCAAACAAGCTTTTAATCTGCAACTGAAACCAAGCAGCCAAAACCTCATTCATCAAATGAGGATCAGCATTGAGGACAGGAAATCATCAGCAGGATGGGAAATCATTGAGATGGAAAGATGAGGCATGAAAAATCACATCCTTGCCAGGCTGGCTGAAGCAGGTGATGCCAAAATGATCACCACATGGATGGCCTCCCCCAGAACGATGCTAACCCCCAACAGACCCCCACCCTGACAAAGTGCCATGGCAGGTACAGCAGCAGCTCCCGCTCCTCCTGGGGCTTCTGCCCACCAGGAAACCCCCAAGCTGAGGACAGCTCTCTGGAGAGTGCAGAGGAGACAGCAGAGGACAGTCCACCAGAGAGTCCCGGGCTGAGCCCCCTGCAGATCTCGCTGCTGAGTCCCCTGGCCAGCCCCGCGGCTTTCCCCCAGCATCATCCATCCTGCATGGCTCAACTGGTGCTGGAGGTGCTGCGGAGGCAGCCCCGGGTGTTTTTGACCCACTTGCCGCTGCAGCCAGCAGTCACCTCCAGCCAGGTGGTGCCCAGGTTGTGCAAGGCAGGCGGCAAGCAGGGCAAGCACCCTGCGCCAGCCTGCATCCTCAAGGTGTGAGAGACCTCCCTGCAAGACAACATCCCACCCAAGAAGAGGAAGAAGATGGTGGCATGCCGGGTGGTAAAACACTTGAACACCCTGTGGTAGGCAAAGCCAGACGGGGATGGTGCGACAGCAAGCAGCAGCAGGCAGCAAGCAGGCAGCAGCAAGTGGAGGGCATCCAATGGCACTAATGTGCCCACCAAGAGCGCCAGAACCCTGGGGGATGCCAGGGGTAAAGTGCCCCACCCCCCCCCAACCAGTGTCGATAGCTTGAGAGCAGTGGTGTGAAGCATGGATCCCCGAGACACGTGACCTGCACCTGCCCACTCCAGCCCCAGCCCTGTCCCATAGCTCCATCTCTTTCTTAACTCATTAAAATTTTTACGTTCATTTCACAGAGCCTCTGCCTGTGGTCATTCATGCAGTGAGGGGTTAATGCAGCCCTGCCAAGTGCATGGATCTGACCCTCCACCTCTTCATCCCAGTATGGGAGGAACATCCCATGATTACGGATGGAGTCAGAACCTTAGTTCCTGGACTTGGGGTAAATGAACTAGAAAGAGCTCTTAAAAATCTATCTGCTACCATGGAAGCCACAGGCAGTCGCACAGTAGATGTCACTTGAGCCTTGCAACAGGAAAATTATTATTTAGCTTTGACAGCGGGACAAAATCATCCAGTATTTGATATGCTTATCCTGCAACAAGGAGGTGTCTGTGAATAGATTCATACCACCTGTTGCACCAACGTGAACAAATTCAAGAAATCAAACATGAACATCTATGCCATTTCCAAACATTTCCAAAGTTTACATCAAATTGCAGTATCTCCTGGTGGATTTTGACTTTCTGACTTGTTTAGCTGGATTACATCCTTAAATTTGCAAAAAATATCAACAAAAACTCTTATCATTGTAATATTCTTTATCCCACTAATAAGTTTCATTTGGATTGCAATTAATCTTAGCTTTGCTACACATCATAGAACCAAACGATCGAGCACACCAATCGTGATTAACCTCACATTTGCCCCCAGCTTGGGAAAGTCCTCCTCCTCCTCCATCATCTCTCCATTCAGGCCCAGCCATTTCACTTGCGTAGAGGCAAGAGAGGCTGTTACCCCAACCACTGGGTCACATCATATCCCATGCCATAAGGGATGGAGTGTGGTGAGACACTCCTGACCTTGGGCATGGTGTGGGACAGTGGAAAGCACTGACACAGCATGCTTGCACTGCTCACACAGCTGCACAGACCCACTCGCACACAGAAACCTGCGACCAACTGCATACAACTACTTGTGGACCACCAACCCTTTTGAGACGCATCCAGCTACATACATAAAGAACGTGTCTAAGTCGATGTTATGGTTTAAGGGTTACCAGCCTGA
>NW_010203833.1:28818-41612 GCF_000695765.1 Mesitornis unicolor | reverse complement strand
TTATTCTTTCTAAAGGGACAAGGGAGAGTTGTAAACTGCTGAATTACAACCCGCAGTTGCCAAGAGGCAGGGACAGCTTAAAGAGCAATGTAATTGTAGATATTCTCCTCTGTTCTCCTTTAACTCTTTCCACAGGAAAGGATAAACACAACAATGGGCAGTTGAACAACAAGAGAGCAGTTCTAGAGATTGAGACAAACAGAGATAGAGAAGGTTAGAAGGAACTTAGCAGCTAGGAGGAGAAAAGTCAGCCATAGTATAAGACCATCTTTAGAAAAGCAGGTATTTGAAATTAGTTTATTGAGTTATTCTGTTCAAGCTTGCTAGTGTGATGGAATCTACCCTTAAGACCTGATTGTTTTGGTTTAGCATTAGGAAGGAGTTAAAACTGTTGCATCCTTATTAGTGGATGAGCATGAGATTCCAACAGTGCCCTACACTAGCCCAGCCAGCTCAAGTCAGAGAATGTTGTGAAGGAACCAGATCTGAGGTAGAGGAAAAATGAAGCTAACAGGGAAAGTCTTTAGTGGGTCATTATATCTATTCAAAGGGCAAGGTCTCTGGCCAGCCTGTGATGCCACTTTTACTATTTATGTTTGCTTGAAAATATCACTGTGAAAAGCCAGCACTTCCCTGGAAGTGGTACAAGTGTGGAGACAGATACTTTAACTTGCTTCAAACATATTAATGAAATTACCAGCATGCTTAGAATGAGTGGAAGGCTTAAAGAGAGTGCTGAATTGGTATTAAGAAACGCCTGTGTGCTTTTCTATCCATTCCATTGTTTGTTTATGCTCATAGGAACTTCTTTTAGGGTACCTCACCATCTTTTCTTCAGTAGTATGGATGCTTCCTAACAGTGAATCTCTACAAGATGTTTTTTCCAACAAATGTGTCATTTAGAGAACTCTCCACATGTTATATCCAGGGTTTATAACAACCCTGTAATCCTGAACTACACATGCTGTAAACTACAGCTGTGAGAGCCATTCCTGTTAACTGAAAATATTCTACTTGATACTTAAAGTAAGGAGTGGCTGAAGGGAGCTTAGAGAAGCACTTATTTTACCATCTTCCCTAAGCTTCATGTTAAAAGCAGTACAAGACTGCAGTATCTTTACCTGGCTACCCACAACTATAGAGGGACATCCCTTGAAGCCAAGAGCTTTTGAAAAAGGCATGGATATCCATGCTATTACCATGGTTGAAAAATAAGTGGGCATACTCTTCTGTTGTTAGCTCCTATGAGAATGCCTTTTTCTATTAACAGCATGAGCAATATGTATTGTCAGCTAGGAATGACCCTTTTTTTGTGCATGCATTACATGCCGTATCTCTGAAGTACATACGCATTTTTGCGTGACACCGCATGCTATCTTTTTGCAACTCCTGAATGTAGCTAAGAGGAGGAAGTTTACAAAGATGATGTAGCGTAGGCACTTGCAAAAAGATTCTTCTTAGGTTCTCTGCCTGAAATGAAAGTTCTGCAAATCTGCCAGCACATTAATTCACTATATGAGGTGTCTGCCATTTTTTTGACAGTCTGTTTATATCTCTGGTCATCAGAATCTGTTAACAAAAATCAGAATATGTACAGAAGTAGTTAAAAGAATTATCTTGTTCTTCATTCTCTTTTTCTTTTTGTGTAATTTAATTTGATTTATGATGCATCATTCTATGAACTAAAGAAAGCAGGAAGACAAAAAATAGTAGGATTTTTTTTTGGGGGGGAAGGGGGGGAAAATATCTCTCTCATTTTGATGACAGGTCAAATATGGGGTCATTTGTTTTGTCTGAAATACAAGGCACTCTCAGCCTTGAGCTTGTTCCCTCTAGAGAAGAGAGATTACGTTATAGCCCTAAATGGTGTTCATCTCAACAAATAAATAAACCTAGTTCATTCCTTGAAGGTAGGTGAGGGTGAATATATAAGAATAGCAGATTAGGGAGACTTTTCTCTAAGCATTTGAAAAATATTTATGGAGCCACATGCAGACACAGTGCTGCAGTGACTTTAGCTGTCTTTACTTCTGTAGAAAATGTTTAGGAAACCTGGATGTTTACAGCCTTCAATTTGACCAAAAAATGGAATTGTGAATATTCTCTACTGTGATCAGCTCTGCAGTGCTCAAGGACATGAGTCCTTGTGGCCCTTGCAAGTTGAACAAATTCTCAGAGGAGGCTTGTCCTTAACCCCCTGAGTCTGACGTGATTTTTCTCCACCTTTTTCCTATCTTTATGTGGCTTTCCTACCCCCTTCCCCACCCTGCTGTCCTGTAGTTCCACCTGCAGGTGCCTCAGTGTGGCAAAAATAAAAAACCTCTGGGGAACTTAAGGACAGACTGTACTAAATCAAGGCCACGTAAGAATTACAAATGAAAAACACTGTCATTAACCAATTAAAATAATAACATCCTATAGTGTTCCACTGCCTTTTCTGAAGACAGTCCCCACAACTAAAGAATTGCGTACCTTCCAATCTTATTGCTATGTAAACTTGTCATATTACTTTAACAGACTGCTCAGGAAGAATACATATTTTTCTTTTGAATCCAAATCTCTATTCTCCAGTACAAAACACAAAAATTACTTTAGTTTCTTTGTACTCCTTTGACTTCTTTGAATTTTGTCTGCTGTGCCTGGAATATGCTACTGTTTTTGTATGCCAGGTCCTCACCCCTTCTGACAGGATATTTCTTGACACAAATAGGGTAAAGAATTAATAAAAAGTGCATTATGTGTGTAAACTCATTCTTCCCAGTCTTTCTGTATCATTTATGTTCTCCTTCTGTGCACTGGTTCTAGTGAAGAGTTTTCTTAGTGTATGCACCGGGACCCTACATAGGCACATCATCACTTGCACAAGTCAGATTGTAGCTGGAACATCATGCTACAGCAAAAAGTATGTTGTTGATGCTAAACAAATTGGCTCCAAAGTCCACATTTTGAGTTTCAAAAAAATTCTGTCTTTACTTGATTTAACATTTATTGATTGAGTGGACTGGTATATTTAAGGACAGGCTGTATTTTAAAACAGGCACAATCTTAATCTGAAACAATAGTGTACATATAGATTGTCTTCAGAATAAAAACACATCAGATTTTTTCATTCCCTACTGTGCCTGCATAGCTTTCATACTGGGATATAAATAAATGTACTATGAAGGAAAAGCTCTTTCTATTGATGGCCAAGAGTATATGCCATTGCTTGGTAAAGAATATTATCGCCTTAATTTTTTCCACAAATGGTATTATACTTCACCTCACTTCCCCTTGCACTTGGTTTATTTATCTTTGACAGCAATTCTCCCTATCCTGAGGGATTATGGTAGCCTAACTTGACTTTCTTTTCATTTCTTTTAATGTCAGTGTTTCATGTCTGTATAAGGAGGAATAAAAGGGTTTGAAGACTTTTGCTAGATTAAGAGCATTTTAAACACTCAAGGTAACTTTTTAAAAACAAGTAATTTTTTTATTAACAAAAATTTGAAACAAAAATAGACACTTTATATTATATTTCAATTGTATATTCCAAAACCAAAACAAACCAGCTCTGTAAAGCTGGTATGGTATTTCAATGCATAGAATATCACTACCAGCTTCCAGTAAGTTTACAAAGAAGGGTCTCAGAAGCAAGATAAACATGAGATTCAGATAGGTGTTGGAATATAAGACACAAAGCTACTGTGCATGGCACTGTGGCACTGAAAGAGCTCCTAAATGTAAGAACAATACATCTAATGAACAAAAAGTAATTCCTAAAAGGTAGAAATTTCAGTTTACTTATGGCTTGCTTGGAAAAACACTAGTTTATTGCTGACAAATACCTTTGTGCTAGTGCATAAAACAAAACCACTTCCCTAAACAATTGATAATATAAAAATATTCCACTGTTAAATTTTTGAAAAAACCTTCATAATATTTTAAATATTTTAACTCTTACAGCTGCTGTCTGTTTCCAGTCTGAATATTACAGGTAAGCCAATTCCCTTACAGCTTGTCTTACAATGACACAAATAACTTACGCGTTGCATTTTGCCAACATTATTCTGTTGCATTGGCTTTAATGAATCGTCTGTTTAGAATAGTCATCTCATAGACCAGCTAGAATTATCATTCAAACATTGTTCAGAGGTAATCTGTCTTTAAAATAGACAGCTGTTATTATTACCTTTTTTGCAAATGGAGAAACTGGGGCACAGAGAGGAAGGCAAGAATGCCCATTTGTGCAGCTGCTGACCAGCTATGCGTCCAGCTGAACACTGTGGGAAACAATGTTTGCTGCCTCTAGAACAAAAAGCCTAAAAAACTGACTTATGTGGGAATTTTTAATGGTCTGGAGCGAAAAAGGAATCCACTGTGATCGAGCTGTAATTGTCTCCAACTCATTTCCTGGATATAAATGCTATTAGTAAGGACTATGGAAGGAGAGAGAGGAGGAGCGGATCTGTTGCAGTTTGGTGGCATGTTCATTTGAGGAGAAGATTATTTACTTGCAGTTGATCTTTCTCAAAATCTCTTTCTCTTAAGTTTAAGACAAAGATTGCTTTGAGGAGGTGAGCTGCTTGCTCATAACATATTGTTTTATAGAACAACTAATGAAGAAGTACAGGTATTTAAACTGAAATTATTGCCATACAGGCCTCATTTTTCATTCTCAATGTGATAGAATATAGTTTAAAGTCTTTCCAGAAAAATACTGTCACTGTGAGTGACAGTAACCTTTACCCATAATGTGTGCACTTGATTTGAATCAGGGTTGTTTGGGTTGATGAGGAAGCAAGTAGAAAGAGCCACAGCTGGCTTTCAGATTTTAGTGGCTATTTTGGGGCTGGATAATGCTTAAATTCTGCTCATAGATATTTTTATAGGAATCCCTAAAATCAGTGGGGCTAGATGAATAGTAACATGTGTAAGTTTGTGCTCAAATATACCAATTTCAATATTAAGATTTCAAAGTTATAACAAATATTCCACAATACACATTTTACAATTCTTTTCTCACCTGACCACTCCCAGGCTATTAAAATTCGCTTAGCTTCCCAATTCTTATGTAAACATCACTTCTCAGATTGTTTATTTAGTCTCTGTTTTTGTATAATATTGTTCTGAAATGTTTCATTTCAGCTAGACAAACCAGGCAGATATTTGTGATGGATTTATAACACATATAATACCAAAATTAAGAAGAACACATGAGAAGAATAAAATGCTCCTTTGACTTTGCCTGTGAAAAGAAAAGATTAGAATTAATTGCTCATAAGCAGTCTTTTCATAAGCATCCTCAGTGATTATAAATTTTGAAGCTAAAATTCTGATTAAGGTCACCAAAACTGTTCAAAGGGAGGGCTTTTGACTAAAGGCTGCCTCTTAAACCTGAAGAGGACTAAATATGTGGAGCTATTCACATATCAGTTACTTTAAGATAAGTATGTGCAGAAGTGTAAAGGACATGGACTCCTAAAATAAATTCAGAATTTTCTTTTTATTTATTTCCTATAGCAAGCAAAACCCAAACTTAAAATGAAGAAATATGACAGGAAACAATACCCCTCTCTTAACTTCTGTTTTTCTTGGTAAAACATTGTTATTTGTGGTGTTTATATAATTATATTCCAGTGTAATTCAAGTATATAATGACATTTCTCCAATGAAAGCATTTAAATAACCCAGGAAATTGTTTTACTGTTGTGTTTCCTGACTTAAAACCCATTTTGTCATGTTCATTTTATTGTTCAATCTGTCTGAGCTCATCTAGATATATTTTAGCCTATACAGAGCAAAATGAAATATTTACTAGCTGATCATTTCATATATGTATATACACAAACACACACTATATTTAAACCATTCTTATATATATAATATTTATTATTTTTATGCTTTACTCAATTTTAGTTTATATTAAAAACAGAAAGTTCACTCACATAACACATGCACCAGAGTGTGTCTAGGAAAAGACATAGAGGTATCTCATTAAAAAAGGAGTATTGAATAATAATTATATTGGGGATAGAATGAAAATTATGCAAAAAGAGAAAACATTTTAATTTTTCTTGTAGTATCAATAAGAAATACAATGTTTTTCCTTTCACTTGGGTATATATTAAAATGAGGGGTTTTGCATGTACAGCGCAGAAAGGCTATTTTGTTTTGCTCACTGAAATGGAATAGTTTGGTACAGAGGTGGTATTTTCCAGCAACGAAGGGGAAAATTTACCAGACTTACAGGAGAACTAAATCTTCTTTTGCCATAAAGACCCTTCTATGAAACAAGTGATAGGTTAATCTGTCTCATTTTTATCCAGACCTTTTTTAATTTAGTGGATAAGATTAAAGTGCAAGCTGAATACCACAGGTGTAGCTTGGGTCTTTAATCTGCTTGACTCGAGTTATTCTAGGTCCTGAATGGGGCTACTAATAATATAGTTCCTGAAATAAAATAGGAAATGTAAGCACTGCAATGCTTTTATTCAGCTTTGAATAAATCAGTGGAACATAAAATATACTGAAACAGATTAAATTTGATTCCTACAGGAATCAAAGTTTAAGAAGTTATACTAGAGATGGAGAGAAACTCAATAGAGATCAAATGCTGCACAGGGGTCTCTGCCAGGGTGCGACTGTGCCCAGAGAAACCACCTGGGGTGGGGGCTGCTGCAGGCCCCCTGAGGATTTCGTCTGAATAAACAGCTTAGTGACAGCTATGCTCCTGGTTCTCAGGCAAAAAATAGACACCAGTATGATTATGGTGCTTATTTCCATGATATCCTGCACTGGAAAATATGTCTCCAAGCTCCAGGGCAAAAATGAAAGGAGAAGAAACAGCCAAATACCCTGAAATAATTGCTACTATATAAGAACTCCCTAATTGGGCACTATAGCATACATTCATAAATGTCTTTTTTTTTAAAAAAGGCACTTTAAATTTTGTATATTCCAAGCCAAATTTTTCAGCCCTTAGGTGAGCAAAACTCCTGCTGCTCACACTGAGAGGTCAGCTCACTTAAAGGAGCACAAAAGCTTTATGCTGCGTTACACTGATAGCTTTGATATTTCTACAGTTTTTCAGACTTTTCTGTGAATTGAGAAGTCACAAACCCCTGTCTGTCTCATCAGGCTCCTGAGATGGCACTAGAAAGGCAGCAAAGTGAATCCTGCCCCATGGCAGTGCCTGTGAGGAGCACAGAGCCCAGCTGCACCCCACCTATGGCTTGGAGTTCATCCACTTGCAACATCCCAGCAGGGACTGGAGAAAGAGCAGGAAGGTGATGGGAGAGAGAAAAGCATCATGTTGGTATTAGTTGTTGCAGGAGGTAATTCAGAGGAACAGTGGGTTTTTTGTAAAAGCGTTTCCTTGCTGGAAAGGAATACTGGAGTGCTTAGTTTCTCCCCAACCCCAGTTTGGCCTGGGAAGCAGCAGGGCTATAAACATGGTCTGGAAAGTGCTCTGAGCATCCCTGAACCTGTGGAAAGCAGAGCCAGACCACACATTGCACAGTGACTATGGCAGAAGGATGGATGTGGCCCTGGCCACGTAGGTTCTACCTGGTGAACTGTTACCTGCCCCCAAAGAAAGAAATGTGAACTTAACTGGTTTTGTTAGTAAATCTGTTTTCCTTGATTAGAATAAACTCTGAATTTCTTAGCTCTTGGCTCTGAATTTGGTAAAATAAAGCCATTGGATATGACTGTAACTGTGCTAGTTCAACTTAATTTTATGTACTAACCTTATCCTTGTCGGAACAGACTGAGTAGCTTCAATTTTTAACATCTAACTCAAAAGTTGATACACGTTTGCATGTTTTAGACAGTACTCATAGATATATATGAAAGTACAGTCTTATTGTCAGTCTTCAAGTCTGGAAACCAATCCTTTCTTTTACTTATCGCAGTTACAGAACTTCTCAAGAAAATTCCATGATTTGAAAAACTGCTACAGCCTGTTTACAGTTTTGATGGCCTAAGGCACTAACAGAAACTTGTGTGCTTCTGACCTAAGAAGATAACTGTAAGTATTTGAGAAACAATCAATGTAAAACACATGTTTAAATGAAAATACATGTATAAGCATCTCATCAGAGACCTAGCTTCACTGGGTACTTGATTTGTGGTGAACAGTAATTACTTACTGTTAAAAAGGTAGTGGATATATTGATCACTTTGTGTGCTGTGGCTGAACCGTCTTTCTTATTTGATATTTAGAAAATAATTTTCACTAAATAAAGCAAGCATGCTGGTACTCTGTTTAGCAGTGTAAAAGTACAAGATGTGAAATAGTTTTTAATTTTCCATATCTTAATCCTATTCTTATTTAATAAATACAAGATCTATATAGTACTATATACTTGGCAAGTATTTATCACAACAGTTTTTAGAACTAATTTCCATATACATGTGTTCTCATAGACTGCATTATTTAAAAAAATAAAATAAGGAAAAGGTTAGGGTGAAGAAGAGAAGATTAGGATTAGGTCTCATACAGATGAAATGCATCAGAACCCCTTAACAGAGTAATATTACCTATTCAAGGCTAACATCCCACTCCTTAACTGGTATGAAAGATGTTTGCAGATGTTGGTTTTTTGTGATCTCTCTTCCTGTGAGGAGTTCAAGCTTAAAAAGTGTGAGAAGATACTGAACAGTCTTGCATTTTTTAGTTCCGAAACTCTCTATCTATTTAAGAAATATCGTGTATGATGGTCTGTAGGCCTCCTCTCATGTAGAGCAGCTGAGGCCAATAGGGGCTCAGATGCTTCCCCTGTGTGGTCAGTTATGATGTATTATGTTCATGTTAATGATTCCCAACTTAAATCCTTGTTTTCAGTGTGGGTGCTGGATTTGTCCCTCCATCCCATAATGAAATGTTTCTTTACAAAACTTAAACCACATCTTTTTATTTCAAAGTGGCTAATGTGCATTCACACAAGATCTATTAAAAATTTGTAGCTTCTGACTTCCTTTAATTCTGGATTATAAACTGGCTCTCTTGTGATTAAAAGCACCTTGCTGAAATTAAGAATTATTTTAATTGCTAAAAAAAGCCATAAACACCCCACTTGAGTGTCTCAATAGGTTCTTCTCAGTGAACAAAGTCTGTTCAAGAAACAAAAGATCCTACAAGAGTTACTCTCTCTAAAAATAGTGCACTCTGATTGTTAGAAAGGCCTAAGGGTAAAACTGGTGACTCCATCTTAGCACCTCTGGGGAGGGGATATGGGATGTCTCATGCTGTCTCCTCATTAGAAGTAAATTGTACAGAGTTCACTAGTAGAGAGGGAGTTGATGAGTGAGCCTCATAAGTTTATGCTAAATGTTCTCTTTTTCTGCCTTACACAGAGTGTGTGGTTAGACAATACCTGTCTCTGACAGTAGCAGATGTGATGCACGCTTCAGTGTGTGAGGAAGCAGAGTTCAAATTCCTTTTGTGCCTAATAATACAGAGCTTTTCTGCAAGTCTTTGTGACTAGAGCTTGGGCCTCACACATGAGGACCCCTAAGGAGAAAGGTGTGATGGAGAAAGGGGAGGCATGTAGAAGATGCACCTGGGAACATTTTTTTTTCACTTGTCCATTCTAAGAACATTCTCAAATCTCTAGTAAATGTAAGCCATAGCTCATCAGCTGAAGCCACGATGTATTTGAGACAAACAAGTAGGACATGTAGCTGTCAGTGAGTATGGCAACTTTGCTCTACTAATAGCGTGTTTCACTAGTCTGCAGTTACTTAACTACTCTACAAAAGTTTTTGACTTACACTAATTGTCAACTCACCCAGCTGTGCAGAAGTTGTCATTACAAACCTAAAAGCTCTATTTGAAGTCCATCAGTGCTTTAGAGGACCACCCTGCCAAGATAAGCAATCTCTACAGTAGTTATTGTTCTGTCCACAGGAACTTATGGACAGCTATATATGACCAAAAATATATTTTTCCTTTTAGCTCTGAATATCTTGGACAGAAAATGTAAAATGAAGTTAAGTAGTAAGCACTTCTCAAGTGAGATGAGATGCAGTGGTTAGAGTTGAATCAGAGCTGGATTGTTAGGCTAAATTGGATTCACCTGAGTCTGAATTATCTTCTGCTTTCTGTCCCACCCTACCACTCATTTCCTCTCTCATCCTCCATGCACTCAGTGTCGTGCTAGACTGTCTAGTGTTTTCCTTTTGGCTGTGAAGACTAAGTAGTCCTAAATGGGCAGGCATGTGCTAATGTTTTTGGAAAAAGTTTTTCAATATTGGATGTTTGCTTTGGAACTATAAAGCTTCAAGAAAATGTGGTAAGTCTTCTCATTTTTGTTTCTTCTGGATTCACTTGAAACTCTCCAGCATGTGTTCTGCAGTCATCTCTAGCAAGGTAAAAAATTCTGGCTGTCTTGTTTTTCCAGTTTTTGTTTCCTATGTCATATTGCAGAGTTTAAGCGTGTTATTCAGATATTTAGATAGACATAAGACTACCACAAGAAAAATTTTTAATATATCCTGAAGTTTTGGTACTGCTCTGTGCTAGTTAGAAAAGGTCTATTCCAAGTATATTCCCTCATGAAAGATGGTCTTGGTCATTTTGGGTCGTGAAATATCTACCCATGTGGGCAAGTTCTATTTCGTAGTGTGGGTCTGTAAGATGACCAAATGTCAACTATTTTCCCTGGAGGCCATGAACAAATAAGAGTTTAAGTCTAGCTCTCCAAGGCACAAGGCTTGGTCACTAGCCTCCTTGCACCAAATTCCCTGATTCTATGTTATCTATTATACTATTAAAATAAACCAAAAATCCCTTAACATTCTTCTTTCCTGTATCTTTTGCATTATGGAGCATTATCTCTAATGCAGATGCCCCAGATTACTTCATTACTGTGTATGTATAAAGCAGGAATTCTCAATTCCGACAGAAAAATATGTATTATGGAGGTCTGACTTTCATTTTTTAAGACAATTTGCACATTGATCTTTTTTAATTCAAAGACAATGTTTACTGCAGAAATGACTTTTTATTGAAAAAGATAGTATTTATATGCACTTATCTAACAGTACTGAATCAAAGTAAGGACATTCTTCCTGAAGCTCCTTTTCATAAATGCTTTCAAAAATATTCTATTGACTTAAATGATTGTTAAATATTTAGAATTTAAATGTAGAAATAACACGTGGAAGTAATAAATAGATAGTGAGACTTTTAAAATAAAGAACAAACAAACAAAAATTTTCTCAAGTTAAGTTGGGGATTGGCTACTTAGCTTGCAGTAGGAAACTGTCACTGCTGAAGCAAAGACTAGCTGCATCTTACTCTTGTGGGGGAGGCAATGAACACATTTGAAGAGGTAATGTTAACTGAAGGTATAGAAAAACTAAACTGTTTCCTTGCCAAATGGGAAAGGTATTAGAGAGAGGTGGGATGATCTTCCTGTTGCTCTAGCACCATCATCTGTGAACTGTTTTATATTCCATTTTATGTGTCCTTTATGAAAGCTATGGTCACCTATTTCAGTGAAACTCCTTCTCCCTTCTGGCCCTGCAATCTACTACAGCCAGCTGCTTCCCTGATGGTAGAAGACTACAGGAGCTCTGACATCGCAACCAAAGTTGGAGTGTAGCTTTTCAAAATACTTCCATGATCCCTTGCATAAATGTATTTAAATTTGTGTGTGTGTACATAAGATTATATTGACCATGAGCAGAGATAAAGTCTGTGTTAAAAAATAAAAATAATTGCTGGGTAGGCCTTGGCATCTAATGTTTCTGTAATGATAAATTACCAATACTTTTGTTGGAAGGGGGAAATACAACTTTTTAAACTACAGAAATAGCCATGCATGTAGGTGTATTGTTATGAGACAAACACAAAGTGTCATTTTAGCAGTATAACCACTTCTTCTGCCTACTTTTTGAAACCTCAGATTAGACTGACCTATAGTTTAGTGACTACTTGGAATCTGAGTTCCTTCGGAAGCATTGGCAATGCCTGTCATTTAATTGTTTGATCTGTGTTTTTAGTGACTGGATTTACTTTATTTGAGATAGTTCCAGACCTCAAAAATAAAGATACTAAAACAGTAGCTCTGGGTAGTGATGTACGTTTGTGAGTTAAAATCCTTACCTTATTCTAGAGTGGGAGTGGTGCAGAACCAGTATTTGGAATATTGATTCTTCAGCTACCTCTGTAACTTATGCCAGCCCAGTTTATTTGCCATTTTCCAACTGTTTTGATGTGTGGATAGTTAAGTTAATTTATAAAAAACTGTAATAGCTGTCACTTCCTAAAAGAACAAGATTATTTGCTTTCAATTTACTTGCTCTTATTTTGTCGGATATTCACTATCGTATTCTGAACAGCTGAATCCTATTTTCTGAATAAGGATCGTCTTGCAAGAAAATCAAATATAAGAGAACAACATCAAACTGACAGGAAGACTGAATGGGTAATATATGCCCTCTTCTTTTTAATGTGTGGTATGTTTATGATACTATGGCCTGTGGTTGACAACATTGACCGACATATTTCTTTTTAGTTAACCTCCATCAACTATTTAATATAGCTTCACATGTTTGTCATATGAATTAGTAATTAATGCCATTCTAGTCTTCATGTTAATATGTTCATTGAAAATGGCATAGAAGGAAGGGCACTTAGAGCTACAGAGAATTAATTAGCATGTAATTTTCAGTATATCATTTAGTGTTAATTAGCAGTTAAACCATCTTCTAGTGCATGACTGGCTGATTTAAATACAGCATTCTGTTACAGTGGCCCTGAGGGAAAATGTCTTGAAAGGGGATTTTCTGGAACTCTGTTTTTT
>NW_010203833.1:26422-28787 GCF_000695765.1 Mesitornis unicolor | reverse complement strand
CCTTGTACCTTAGCATGAGATCTTTTTCAGCCCATCCACAACACAAAAGCTCCTTTACTGAAGTGATAAGCAAGTAGCAATTTTGATACTAATCAGAAAAGATGACAGACTTAAGCATGCCAAAGGGAGGTGCTTCCTCATGGACGGGGGATAATTCTGTTGCTGTAGGAGGGTCACATCCTCCCTGATGGATCTCTGTAGCTGCAGTGACTTCAATGAAGCTTTACGACTTTTTTTAAAACACATAAAATTCTACCTCGAGGAACCGTAGTATTGGCTAGCTGAGCCATTCAGGAAGTTGTCTTCTGGAGTCTCTCTTTAGATAGTTGCAGTGTATATGCTTATATTTCTTGTGAAACTAAATGAAAAAATTGTATTTTAACTAACTAGCTTAAGAGTTCTGCTTATGTTTTGATATTCCTCCTTTCTTAAGTTGTGAGTGAACCTTTAAATTTTTTATTGCATTAGTATAAAAATATCTAAAGCTCTGTTTTATTGAGCACTTCCATCATCTTGAATACCTTTATTATACTGCTTTTGAGGTCTTATTTTTCTATGCAATTCAATTCCCTTGACCTCAGAAGAGTATTCATTCCTGGTATCCTCTGCTTTATTATTATATAGGCTTTCCCTGGTGTGCCATCAAAACTGTTGCTGTGAAGTGGTGAGTTTTAGTACTGTGAAATTGAACTCTTCCACAGTGATAGAAAGCAACTGACCCTAGTTCTTCAGCTACTGGGTGATTGATTGGGAGACAAAACCAAGCAAGAAGTAAGCTTCTCATGGTATTGGCTTTTTCTTCTTATTTTTTTTTATTTTTTTAAATATTTCTATAGTAAAGTAACACAGTGCAAGATGCTATTGGACTGAAAATAACATAGTCTTTTAAACACAAGAGATGACTTATCCAGAAAATGTCCAACTTACAAGTTTCTGAAATGAGAACTTTCTTAATAACCAAAAGAACGACCCCCTCAGTTGTTACCTGAGCTGTGCAGGTTCTCTTAATAGAAGTTATGAGATGTGGAATACATGACAGATACGTAGTGTATATGTTGTAAGAGACTGTCTCAGAGACTTGCAATGAAATTTCTACCTAAAGCAAGGATTGACTGTAAGTCTGTTCAATGCCATTATGAAGTGTTTTTGCAGGCAAATTATAAATGACTGTAGCCTCTGATTAGGTGGTTAACAACTTAATGAACTCTTTAGATCAAAATTTCTTTTTAGCATACTTTTGCATTTTCCAAGAGCCGACTTCAACTTATTCAATGTATTCATTATTCAGTTTTCCTAAAATACATGGTCAGTATGGATTAATCAAGAATTTAGTGTTGATAGCTAAACATTGGCTGTATTTGCTCTCCATGGAGAGTGTTGAAACTGCATTTGTTAGAATTCACTTCTGATTAAAGATATGTCCTACTCAAACTCCTACTTCTGTGGTATAAAATCACTGCCTAATCAAACAGACCAGTCTAAGCTATTAGCACTAAGTTTAGTTGCTGATGTTTCCCTAAAGTGTGACATGTTCAAACACTTATTTTTCCAGTCATCTTGGATTGCGTTCAAAGTAGAACTGGCCTTTGAAATTAAGCTCGGAACATGGAAACTATTTGCAAAGCTTTGTGGTTTGATTCTGAAACTGTTTCACGTGCTGCATTTCTGGACTGACTGCTGCTGAAGTCCCTTTAGTGGGTATTTGTGGGGCAGGAAAGAGGCATCAAAAGGTGCTGTCGTGGTTTAGGCCCAGTGCATAACTGAGCACCACGATGCCCCAAAAAAAGGCTAGTCAAAATAAGGACTGGGAGGGCTTCTCACCACCTAAACAGGTCACAGGCAAAAGACAGACTCATCATAAGGAATAAAAAACAAAACAATTTTTAATTTGTTACCAACATCAGAGTAGAACAATGGGAGATACAACCAGATCTTAAAATCAAAACACCTTCCCCCCACCCTTCCCTTCTTCCTGGGCTCAGCTTTTGTTCCTGGTTCCTTCACTTTCCCCCTCCCTCTTTGCCTTCAGGCGCAGGGGAATGGGAGTGGGGGCTTGCAGTCGGTCTTCCCGCCACGTGCTTCTCAAGAATAGGAAAAAACACAACTCAGTCCAGTGTCTCTCTCTGCTTCCACGTGGCCGCCTTTCTATAGGGGAAAAGGTCCTCAGAAGCCCAATATGGGTCTGCCCACAGCTGCAGTTTCCCTCACAGACAAAACTGCTTCAGCCCAAGTCCACAAAACTCCAATCTGGGTCTGCCCATGGTCACAGTTCCCTCACACACAACCAGTCGACCCGGCACTCGCCACAGGTTGCAAAGGGGAAACCTGGGTTCTGCGTCCTCCTTCTCCTTCTTTCTTTCCTTCA
>NW_010203833.1:23478-26329 GCF_000695765.1 Mesitornis unicolor | reverse complement strand
GGGATGAACTGCAGCGGGGTTTAAGCTTAAGTTGTGGTCGGGGCTGACCAAGGCCGGGGCTGCACCACCCACACCTGGGGCCGCGTTGGTCAGAGCTGGTGTCAGAGAGAGAGAGGCATGCCCTGCACCCGCCTTAAATCCATGAATTCACAGGGGCGCTGATTGGCTTGGCCCTGATCAGAGGTGGGTCTGACAAAGGCAAAGGGGGAGCTTTTCAGGTAGCTTCTTAAAGGGCCATCTCCATAGCCCTTCCCCCTTTACCAAAGACACAACCAAAAACCCCTCACAGAAAACCCAATACAGGTGCTTAGCTGTGGCTTGCCTCACTGTGGTGTTCTGAGAGATATTTAAGGTGAATTAAGCAGGACAGTGTTGTGGAGTTTTTTGTTTGGGTTTTTTTCTCCCTTCTGGCAGAATTCAGAATGTTAGTGTTTTCAGGCATGGCAAAAGAACTGAATAGCTTAATTTCCATTGTGATTATTAAATTTATCAATCTTTGGACATTTCTGACTTCTGTGTTTTAAATTCCTTTCTGATGATTGAAAATAAAGCCTTGATCCCACCAATTTGAAAAAAAAAAAAACACCAAGAAATAAATACACAACCTTTAAAATATTTCTAAACTTTTATATGTTCAAAACAAGGAGGTGTGGGGGCAGTGTTTAAAACAGGGAGACCATTCTTACTCTGGTAAGTCTCTTCAAAAATCAAAAGCAGGGAGTATCTATTATATGTATATCAGTATGTGCAAATACTAAGTGATCAAGCCCAGCTATACTTTACGTACAGTGAAGGAACACTAATGTTAAACATGTTAAAGTATCGTCAAATAACTTGTGCTGCTTCTTCCTTAGCACAGAATAAGCTCTCATTACCAGATTCTGATGAATTTGTTGAAATATTTCATCGTTGTGAAACCCATTGAAAAAGGTATGGCCTAAGCTCGCTAAAATGGTTCTTCCATTGTGTATCCAACTTTTTTTCTCTGCAAAAAATTCTTGTAACCACTGCTATCCTATGAAACAACCAGTCTCTCTTTGCATAATGTTCAGAGACTTTTGCAAAACCTTGAGTTCCTACTGTCAGCAACTGTTTCAATTCCCAGTTTCTAGGTCACATTAAAATACTATGATAGTAGCTTCTATTCATCTTTCCCTGTTTAACTGTCTCACCTTATGGGTTCCTGGCACTGGTGTTCATACTGAAAAGTGTTATGGCTTGTATGAGTAAATGGCACAAATACAGACTTTGCAGAAGCCTGGAAGCATGTAAGCCATAATTTGCTGAATGATGAAAAGGAACATAGAGTAAGGTTGGTCCAATATGCTCTGTTTGTCACCAAAGGCTGAAACGTTGAGAGCAAGAGGAGAGGAATGATGCGAAGAAATTCTTCTTTGTTGTCTGCCTAATGATCCAGAAATGTACTGCTTACTATAATTGAAGATAACATTTATAATATTTTGTGTTCCTTGTGTCAACAAGGGGCATGATCAATTCTCTTTGTCTAAATAGGAATGCATTAAGTTATTTGAACAGATTTTGCTGCTGTAATTCTACTTATTATTAAGTGTTTCTGGTGCTGTAATTCTACTTATTATTAAGTGTTTCTGGTTAGTTGCTAACTAGATGCCTATAACCAAACTACAGCTTTCAGAAAGAATTGAAGTTTGGGCTTTAGAAAATAAAAAATTTGCTGAAAATTGTCATGTAAGACTCCTGTGAAAATACAGCTGGGAATTTTGGGGCATCTTCTAGTCTAATAAAAATCCTACAATATGATTAATTACTTAGTGGATATGATTCCTGTAATTTATGGTGCTATAGAAGTAATTTATGATACTGTACAAAGATGAGGCAGATTCTGGAGAACATATGCAAATTAAAAGGATTTTTTACTGTTGTGTAATAAAACCTGTCATCATTGGCTTAACAGGACAATAAAATGTAGGATCTTTGAAAACATGTTTACATGTTTCCATACTCCAGTAGGGAAAAAAACCAACCTTCCCTGAGTTAGAAGGTGTTGTTGCAAATCTTTAGGCAGTTTGGAAGAAAACGGGAGAGAAGCTGTGCCTCTTGAAGCTCAGTGCAGGAGTAAACAAAGGTAGCTGAGGCAAGCTAAGCTTGAAAAGTTTGCAGGGTAGGACCATGACAAGCCCTACCAGGGACTTGTGATTCGGATGATCCTTATCAGCCAAATGCTGCTGTTCAAACCCAGGTAAACCCTGCCATAATGAGCTTGATTCCAAAGCCAGGTCAGGTAGTTCTGGAGTGCATGTTTGAATAATGTCCATTCCCAAAATTGCTGATGAGTTTTCATTCTCTTCTGTAGCAGGCAACATTAACTCAGCACCTGATTGATAACTGTAAAACTACTAATCTTGACTTGAAGTCTGCACCTTTTAGATTTGTTTGCAATATTTCTGGTTTATATTAGGATTGGTGTGAGAAACTGCATCTACAATGAATAAGACGCTTCTATTTCTGGTCTGTTGGCCAAAGACAGCCTAAAAGACTTCCGCTCTGATGAAAACAGGTCACATTTCATCCCAAAGCAATTGAAATGACACTTACGAACTCTGTAAAAAGTTTATAACAACTCTGCTGACAGATACTTAAATAAGGAGTACTGGAGGCCAGCAATAGAATATTCATTACAAGGACAGGAAGATCCATAATGAGACTCATTGTACAAATCTTGATCAGGTGTATTCTACCAAACTCCCACACTGGCACTATCAAGTACTTTAAGTAACAAGTAGTCAGTTACACAGAGTAAGACATTAAAATAAGGAAGTTGGAAAGTAAGGCTTCTTTTTGCCTGTTATGAAGTTCTCACCTGTTCTTATGC
>NW_010203833.1:0-23447 GCF_000695765.1 Mesitornis unicolor | reverse complement strand
GGAATGCCATATATTCAACTATATGACACAATCCTGTTTTTTCTTTAACTGCTCTTATACCTGCAGATTATTCTTCAAATCTTGATTTACTGCAGACAAATTCTGGATGCCCTCTGGGGCTGGATACTGAGACCAAACTGGATGAAAAGGATAGGAGCAGGAGCATTGGGATGATTGCCCACGCTGGGGGCAATGTCAGTATTAAGGAATCTGTGAGAAAGTGGACACTGTGTTTTGTTCCCTGGCAGATTACTAGCTGAGAACAGGAACTGCTGATCTGTTTATGAGGCCCTCCAAAAACTCCACAGACCAGCCTAAAGGTGTCTGATATGATCTCATAGTTCAGAGGTTTTCCAAGTTGAAAGCCTTTAACAAAGAGTGAAGTGCTCAGCTATTGTAGGGGGAGCAGAAACACTGTGATTTAGCTTATGGGGAAGAAAATTTTCCATTTATACTTTCTGTTCTCTGTTAAAGTGCTTTGGATTATTAATCAGTTATGTTTGGACTAGTGCAGTGTTCAATGAATGCATTCAGTACCTATTGTTAATCTGTTTTGCTCAGAGTAGTAAAATTATCACAAACTCCACTTTGGTGTGTGTGTACTTGGAGTTAACTCATACTGAAGACAATCAAAACTACACCTAAGTTTGTAGAGGCAAAATTTGGTATTCACAGTTTACATGGTGATATAACAATAACTGAATGCAGCAAACTGGGAAAAGCTCTTTTTCTAGAAAACCTTAAGATCAGGTTAGGAAAACTTAAATAATACCATGATGAAAGCTCATTCTTTTGTAGTAAGTCCCAGTCTCTTAGGAGACTGACAATTTGACAGCATTAATCCTCAATTGTCTAAAATGAGATGGGGCAGCTGTGGTTCATGGATCACCGATAGTCCATGGTGGTCCATCTGTTATAACAGGGATTAGGGAAGAATCCATTAATCTTCAGGCAACTATGCTTTGCTAGTTGTTTTAGGGACTTACAGAACCTTCAGAAACTATTCTTTTTCATCTTGCTGATTAAAATAAAGATGTCAAGCACTTGTCTATTGTGCACTGTCATGTCTTTCTTATATGGTGCCTTTTTGCAGGAAATTTGACCTTTACTGTTCTGAAATGGGAAGAGGGAAAGTGAGACTGGAAAGGCCAGCCTGGAATTTCAAAATGACCTGGAAAGTTTGAAGTAGCTTCTAAAAAAGAGGGAGACTCATATGCTCATGTGAGACTCAAACTTCTGTAGTCAAGGCACAGTAAATATTACAATTTCATAGAAACAGCCAACCATAGTAGAATTCATTACATCTTTTCTCCTTAGAACTGTCCTACTTTGATGCATAACACAGTAGAACAGTCACACGAGGGAACACGCTGGCTTGTGGCTGAGAGTCTGAGAGCACTACTGGCCAGGAAAGTAGGTCTACTCTAGTAAGTGGCCTGAATATGAAGTAGTCTAAGATCTTTTAAACACTGTAATCTCCCTGGGGCATTAACACTGATTAGCAAAGAAGTCACTGAATTGTTAAAGTTTCCAGTTGTGTTACTTAAGCATGTAACCCAAACAGGAGAGATGTTCACTGCTTCTGCTTACTCCTTGAAATTCAAGTCCAGAACTTTGCTCTTAAGTTTGCTGGTTGGGATTCAGATATTTCTCCCAGGATTTCAATAATGCTTTCTTCAGTCTTGAAGAGTCTTAAATAAAAGAATAGAGAATTTAATACAGATATTTTTCTAAGCTCATGTCATTCTAATAAAGTGGTATTGCAAAAATCTGTGTTAAAATTTAAATGGTAGGAAAGAAAAATGGGGCAAGAGGCAGTTAGAAAACAGAAGTGGAGGGGGGAAAAGAGAGGAGATAATATTCTATAAGCTCTTTGTGGCAAGGAAGGATTCCTGGTATGGATTTGTGCAGAACAGCACACCAGTGGGCCTAATTGATGCCTTTTATTTGCCACTTAATACTAAAGATTTGTACTAAAACTGTTAATAGGAAACTAAGAGACAATGAGAGGAAGAATGTAATGATGGAAGGGAAGTGCAGGAAATGCAACACAAATATCTCCCTTGAGACAGTCTAAATCCTGCTTAAGACTGTAGGAACTTCTTGGAAGCAGAGACTGCAAATGCGAGCTATGGCTGCATGATGACTGGTTGTAAATTGAGGTACAACAATGTTGAGGTGGGCAAGGGCAGAATATCTTTGCATTTCTTGTGAGATTTGTCCCATGGTAGTCTCATAACAGATTTATTATAAGCTGATCTAAGTTGTGGGAGCTGGTAATAGGCTTTGAGAGAACATGCCAATGCCTGGGTTTTGCTGAGGCAGAGGAGGGAAATAGAGCGCAGCCTGGTTTCTCTGGCTATGTAAAGGTTGAGGACTGAAATAGAATATGAAGTACTTGAAATGGGGCAGCTGTTCACAGTTCAGCTAAGCATTGTTTTGATGCAAAACTATACAATTTCAGGTAAAAGTTATTTTAGGAATAGTTCAGATTTTGTGCACTAAAAAATTACTCAGATTTTGGTTGCAATTGATAATATTACAAATTATATTTCTGGGCATCGTTTTACAGACAGGTTTATTTTTCATGGTTATTTTTATGCGTTCTGATTTGTTACTGTGAGTTTATCTAGGTGCACTACCAAGTGCGAGAGAATAGTCTCTGATCTGTCTGAATAATAGCAGAGTTGATGTGGAACCTCTGTGAATGAAGGACTTCAGGGTGTTTATGTAGTAGCTACTGAGTCACGTACACACTGGGAGGAGATAACAAACTTCAGAAATTGGACTTGTTCATGCAATAATATTTAAACTCATATTTTAAAAGCAAGAGTGATATCTGTACAAACTTCTAGTGTGGTGGTGGAGGTATTCACTAGTGACCTCCAGACTGAACTCTGTCAGCTTGGTGCTTGTACATCACTCCTCTTTCTCCAAATAGACACCTCGGAGAAAGAGCTGCTGCTTTGGGAACTGCAGTAGCGATGAGTAGTATGGCACTGCTGCCATGGGGTCTGGTTGTGTTTCACATGTTACACTGGAGCACGTCTTGTTAACTTTCTGTATAAAGGTATTTCATGACTTACAGAAGTTAAGATACCTATGACCTTTTATCAGCCTCATTCACATGAAACACCTATAATTTTGCTCTATTTCAAATGCAATGTGTACTGGTGACATTAGGGATTTTTTTCCTTTATGTTGACAGGACCTAGAGGTAAAAGTATGTGAAAATTTGTTATGCTTCGTACTATGCATTTAGAGATTGAGCCAGTAATAATCTAGTTAACAGTTTTACATAATCTCATTGACTTCAGTGGCTTTATCCTTTTCTTGCACTATAAATGAAAAAGACTCAGTCCATTAACATTTAAATTGGAGAAACAGATTCTTGATGTAAACTACTTGCAATGACATTAATAGTGGGCACAGCCCATTAGTGTGAGCTCATATTAGCAACATCTCAATAATCATGACAGCTTTTTTTTAAAGTTATGGGAATTTCAGTGTAGCATATAATTAAATGTGTATGGAATTTTTATTTGGTATAATTAAGATGCATGATCTTTGTTTATTATAGCATTAGGAAGTACTATAATAGCTCTGAAAAGCACTGCTTGTCATGTGGTATTGCTTAATTACGGAAAAATACTGTAACACTTCAGGTTGGGCTGATTAAAGCAATTAGAACAAAATTATAATCGGATGCTATAAATGTAAAAATATTTACAAGCCTCCTCATCACTATGGGAATTGGGCATTAAATGTTGCTTTTCTTAAGGAGATGATGCAATTTATATTTGTACTGTTACTATAGAGGAAAAGAAGATACGAATTTATTAACTACTAATTGGGCAATGTTACCAAGAACGTATGTGTGTGCATGTACTGAAAAAAATTTTCAAGTCCTTTAGAATCTGAAGTTGTGCGTTGGTTTTATGCAGAAAAGCTTTCCCATTTGCATGTCTCCAACCAATCATATACGGTGTAGAAATGGGATCCTTCTTTTGTTACCAGTTCCAAAGTTTGTGTTCATGTACCTAGACTATGATAAGATTTTCTCCTGCCCCTTTGCCTCTACTTGCAAAGCACTGTCACTGAAATTCAGTCTTTGGCACAATAATTGTGCCAATGTTAATATTTTTTCCTTGCTTATCATACAGGCAAATATTAGATGTCTGTTCAACCCTTCTTGTTATGATGGTTTGGGTTCTGTGTGGATCCTGGAGCTATTCATCTTTTGAGGGTAGCTGGAACCAGCCACATCACCAACTAAAATGGGCAAATCAAGAGGAAAGAATATGGGCTTAAATATTTTTTTAATTATGGCAATTCTGTCATCTTCTGGGTTTTGTTTCTTTGGAGAGCACTTAAGTAAAGCTGCTCTCCACAGCCATACATGATAAGAATTCAAGTATTTAAAAAAAAAAGCAAAAAACCAACCAAACAAAACTCAAATAAAATAAAAGAATGTGTCACTGACAGTACAGGGACAGCCATTTCGCTCTGAGCTGTTGCATTTTGTAAATAGTTTCTTCCTGTTTGCACAGTAATCTCTCCAGTCCCTTCTTGAATCTGCTACTCCAGGGAAGCAAGGAGACCTGATGATAACAGAGCTCTATAAGCAGAAAGTACTGGGCAGGGAGATGTCATCAGCTGTAATAATTGTGGGGGTTTTTGTCTCAAAATTCTTCACCCTACTACATATCATGTATTGAAATATTTAAGGGCATTTTATTTTTTCCATAAAAGAAACTCTGAGACACTCCTGCCTTATATCTGCCTCAGTAAGGAAAGTGGAATGATATTGTTTCAGCTACGAGATGTCTCATTTGTTATGGTAAGAAATCAGGTATGTTTGCTGGTATTTTTCTTTTGTTACTCTCACCAACCTTGGCCATTTGTGTAAGGGAAAGGTGGCAATCCCATGGCAGAGTGTGAGATGCAATAATGATGATTTTTTTTTCAAATGAAATATTGTATTATCTGTGCATTTTTGTTATATGAGGATTCTCTTTAGCCATACCCAATTGTGTTGTCTCTAAGCTGTGCAGAGTAGTTCTTTAAAAGTAATGTTGCTACTCATCTCGAGTCACACCTCTCTTAAAGCAACAACTCTGATGAGGACCTTCACTTACATTTATCTTTGTGTGCAAGGGGACAGGCTCGGCTGAGACATTGTACTGAGCCAAGGGTAGTAACTGGGAGAGAGAAAGGTGGAAGACCATTTGATTAGGTATTTATCCATTGGGAAATTAATATACTATTGAATCTTAAGCACCGAGTTCTGCAAAACCCATCAGCAAGACAAAACGTGAAGTAACTAGAAAGGTGGGCTGGTTCTGTTGTTTGATGGGATTTTTGTGGGGTTTTTTGGTTGTTGGTTTATTATTATTATTATTTGTGTGTTTTTTGCACAACTTGAGTTGGGTTCTTGTTAGTGTCAGTTGTGTATCTGCATTGAGAGTAGCTCAGAGGAACCACCATGCTGAAGCAGCCTTCTCACTCATCTACCACGTTCTATCCTGCTCAGTGACAACCATGCAAACTGCTGCAGATTTATTTAATCTCTTGGACCATGTGTTTCTCTGAAGTGGCATCTTTCGCCCTTGGCATGCTCACCGTGGCATCTGAGGTCCTTCAAAACCTACATTTTTCTACTGTATACTTCCAGTTCTGGTTATATGTCTACTGTGAACTTGTGCTGTCTTTGATTTTTTTTTTCTTTTCCAAAGCAAATAAGTGATGAAAATGTAAATTCTAAAACTAGATCAGTCTGCTGCTTTCTCATGTAGTGCAGTTCTTTGACCATTTAGTCAAATAGTTTGTTGAAATTATTTAGAGTACCCAATCTCCTTTGCTCAGTGCTATCTCATTGCTCTCATGTTCCCTAATATTGAACTTGCTATGTTTCTTATAAAACAAATATCACTATAAGACAAATATAACTAGAACATGAGGGCAGATGTACACTAGAAAATCAAACTTTGATGCCAACATCATCTGGCTAACAGGGGTAAGAGTAGTACTGGAGATAAGCAGCAGCCAGAACTCTTAGTCAGAAACTACACTATCCACCCACGTTTGCACGTTGGTATAGAAATTTTAACTTTTCTCCAGACACTGAGTCATTTTTTCTTTTTTTTTTTTCATTTTGTCAGAAGTCTGGACTACTGGGGAGGGGTTTATTAAATAATAATTAAAACAAAATCACAGTAATTGTTGCAGATGCTAATAGAGATTCTTTGCTTGCCAAGCACATGCTGTAGTGAAATCTTGCTTTGTAGCAACAGCAGCAACAGCCCAGGGACTGTGCTGTAATCACTAGACACTCCTCTCCTTTACTCATAGGCAAGCTTAAATTAATGTACAATAAGCACTTATGAGATGTTAGGATGAAATACAGAACAGCTGAGACAAATGATGTTCTGCCAGCTAATTGCCTGGATTAACTTTTTGATTCTTATATTCTATGGCAAATCTGTTGTCACCAAAGATACAAAAACTTGTCCCCTTCTGCCTGTCTCAGATGTTAAGGTTTTGGTCATGTATATAATAACTAGCAATATCACAATGAGAACAGAATTCAGCGACCTCTGTTTTATGATTTCAGCAGCTCTGTCTTGCTGGGAGTGCTTTGAATTTTTCAGTCAACTTAGCAACATACTCTTTGATACACTCTTCATTATTAAGCTAATAGGGAGGCACATGGAGGACTTGAAGATGGATTCAAGAGTGAAACCAGTAGGTAATATACATAATGAGGCCATTGCTACAGCTGTGCTGCTTCGCAGAGTTAAACTACAAAGGAACTTGAAATTGGCTTTGGCTTGAGTTAGACCTGCACCTGCAAACAGCAGAGACATTGGGAATATCAGGCAAACAGTCTGGGATTTCGTAATTGTCTAAAGTTATCTATGTATAAGACACACTCCAAAAGCGGATTTGGGGAAGGGAAAATAATGCACTCACCCCCCCACCCCTTGTGAGGAAAAGAGCAGCAAAACCCCCATGTGTATTTCCCCTGCCTTTCTCCTCTGAGGTTCTGCCTACTAACACAGTTTCTTCTCTCCCTTACCTGTCTGTGGATTTTGGGTTTCCTTTCATATCTAAATTGTCATAAATCTCACAGCAATATAATGCTATGGAATAGGTCTGTTTAATAATGCTGAGTGAGTCTCATTTTGCAAATACCTGACTGTTTTCAGACCTTGCTGTGTTGTCAAACACTTGCTAGTATAACAAGGTTATTCAAAATTAATTTTGCAACTTCTCCAAGTCTGTCTATGCATTTGGAATTGGGAAGTCGTAATGATGCCCAGCCTTGCTGTTTTGAAAAGATGGATGTTGTTGCAGCTAAGGCTGGTGGGGGGAAGAGCAGAGGGAGGGAATAAAGACTTGGTTCTTATCTCTGTCAAATACATTTTGTGCCCTATAGCGTGTCAGTTAGTTTCTGTGTGTCTCTGTAGGGATCTTGTAACAACTTGTCCCTGTAGGGATAATAGCCCTTCTTCTCTCCTCTTATCCATCCTATTGTTTTGGTTTGTGAACTCTTACTAGTAAAAGACTGGTTTTTATAGTGTGTGTGTAATGAGATGATGTCTATATTGTTTCCTTCAAGCTGTGCCATAAATATCTTTGAGAATCATCTGTCAAAATATCTTAAAGAAAAAAATCCCCACATTTTTAGGAAAATAATGTTCCCATGCTGCTGGGTTTTGGTGGTGGTGTTTTTTTGTGTGGGTTTTTTGTTTCGTTTGTTTTCGTTTTTTCCCTTGTAGTCCACAAAGAGCAGCCTGCATTTCCTGAAATAGTCTGTGGTTTTCCTCTTCTGCATGAATTGCTGCACTGTATTTTGGAGTGGTGATCTATCATAACAGTGATAGAAACTGGGAATCTACAGGAGCTGATAAATAAGAAGGGTAATTCAGGTTACTGTACCTTAATCGTATTCTGACCAGAAATTAAATGTTTCTAATCCTGGCCTCTTCAAATGTTTTGCTTTGATACATTGTGTTTATTATAAATCTATGGGAACTTTATAACCTGTGAAACAGGAAAACACAGTTATTGAATTTATATGTGGAATTTAAACAAGTGGTGACAGAGAAATTTCAAGGGGAACAGAATTTTTGTTTTGGGTCATGACTCTTATTTTATGAGGTTTCTTTGGTAAGTTCTGTTTGGTGTATTTAACGCAGTAAGCACGGACAGTGTGATATTGTAAGTACATAGTTCTTCCAGGTTGTACTTAAAGTCTTGCAGAACTAACACACATATATTAATAATCTGTGCCTGAGGAAATGCAAGCAATTATGCACTTGTGAAAATGAGAATTAGTCTGAATTTTACTTCTTGTTACTTACAAGCAACCTGGGAGAACCAGTAAAATGTAGTTTGGGAGACCTGGGTCTGCTGTCTAAGCTCAAGCAAAACATTTTTTGTGATTATTTGTACATAGTAAAGGTTCAACTCTCAGGGAAATGGAAGTAGCATAGCCTTTAAAGGAAGGGAGGAAAGCACCCTTGAGCAATAAAAGATTGAAGATGTGGAGAAGAACCAAAGAGGGAGACTAAAAATTCTTAAAATAATTTTTTTGGTTTTGGGGCACCACAGTGAAATATAAAGTGAAGCGTTAAGACTTTAGTGATTTTTATTGGGCTTTTCTTGAACGAGTGAGCTTTTTGGCTTATATTTGTAACTCTGGGGGAAAAAAAAAGTTCCATCCTCATTTTTGATGGAACGGGATAAATTCAGGAAATTTCAGCTCTGGGGGGAGAAAAGCTGTTAACAAAATATAGAAAAAAATACATCCTTGAAACTTTGATAACTAAGCGTGTCTGAAGAAATCTGAAAACAGGGCTGTCCCTTATATAGCACAGATTTTGACAACTGACCACACGGGCTTTTAATGTTTTTTTAAATGCCCCAAAATGTTCAATGACATTTTTTCAATTTTAAGGGTAGGAGCATATCCCAGCACTCCCAACCAGAACAGCAAGGTGGCAATACCAAAAATGTCTAAGGAAGTCTGTTTCAGCTGTGAGACCCTGGGCAGAGTAAATTGAATAAAACTGTGAAAGCTTCAGGGCTCATCCAAGCTGAGTGACTTCTGAACCTTTAGAGATTCATGCATCAGTAAATTCTTTGATGTGAAATGGTTTCTGGGGCAAATCCAGGAAAAATTCTTGTCTACCAGAGCCTTTTGCCACGGCCCAGCTGTGGGATGGTGCATGGCAGTGGTGCCGGCAGCAGATCAAGGCATGAGGCAGATGCCTTCTGCTCTGGTGTAGGGCACAGCCACTGCTGCAGAAATAGCAACGTGCCCCAGCAGTGTGGGCATAGTGCTTGAGACTCTGGGGGCAGGACATGGTGTGGCCATGGAGCTTCTTGCCCTGCCCTGATGTCTTTCTCAGCCCTTCACCTGAATATGTGAAGTTGTAGAGTTTCAGGGCCCCCCTCATGCCTATATACATTGATGCAACTGATTCAGTCAGCAGAGTTGGAACTCTTTAAAAGTGTGCAAAAAAATGGATGAGCAAAAAGAATTAGATTGGATCAGAAGTCACAAAAGTTCGAAGTACTACGTGGTTTGAGCTGATTTCTAATTCTTTTTGTTCTTTTTACTGTTTGAGAGAGGAAGCCAGGGCAGGCAGGTGATTTCTTTTGGTTTATGCTGGATCACAGCTAGAAAAACAAATCTGGCTGGTTGTTGTTGTTGTTGTTTGTTTGTTAACTCATCTTTGCCTTAAGACATTACAAGACCATTTTTTTGACTCTGGTTAATTAGCATTGTGTTTCCCAGTCCTCGCAGCTGCCCCAGGCACATCAGCTCTCCTGTAGACAGGCAGCAAGTCTTACCTTGGTGATTTTACCATACTTACTGCAAGCTTGCTCACTGCCCAGGACCCCCAAAAGAGCAGATCTGTGTATTTTTAACCCATCCTCCTTCTCCTGGATTTACATTGTTAAAGATTAGGCAAGGAGGAGATAGAAAAACTCATCTTCAACAGACTGGACTCAAAAGTTAGCTGCTGAGCTGCTTGTGTATGCGTTGACATAATAGGACAGTTATCTCTGGGTACCCACATATCCAGAGCTCAGCTGATGAACTTAGTGATTATTTTAAGCAAAATAGAAATATGTACCTTCAAATATATTCGGAAGTGCAAAGTCTGATCTTTCACATTTCACTGATTATTTTTTTTTTAATTTTTTTTTTGGTTTTTAGTTCAGCTTCTCTGTCATGAGATTGTCACATGTAATGCTTTCTTTTCTGATGGTCAGGCACCACATAGTCACTCCTGAGATAGTAAAGTGTCTTTTAATAGGAAAACAGAGGAAATAGGCTCTAATGATTCTTTACAAGATGTTATTTCTGCCTCCGCAATGGCTGATTTAAGCCTCAGTGGTGGCCAACAGCCAGGAAAAGAGCAAGACAGTGCTTTCTAATAAAAAATGTGAATCTTCCTTACAATGTTAAAATAAGGAGTATTGGATAATTTCCTTTGGAGTCAGGAAAGGCTAGGTTCTGCTTGGGAGTGCTGCTTTCTCTGTGGTCCCTCACCCAGGATTATGGTGACCTGATGTTCTGTTTAGTTCATGTAGGCATTCCACATCTGCTGTGTCAGCTGCTGTGGCAAGAGCTGCGCTAGGACTTTACATGAGACATACAGGCTGCTGTTCTCCCTTCATGGAGAAAAGACTTCTTGTGGGTGAGCTCTAAGAATGATCTAATCTCACCAGAACTGGATTCTGACTGCTTCTGGGGTAAATGTAGCATTTAATCCCTTTGACAGCGTCACCTTGGTTGTGGGCCACATAGCTGATGTTTGACTTCTGCAGACACACACACCCCCCACTCTCACCCTGTTAAAATTCAGTTGAGCAGAAAATACTTGCTTATTTTTGCTACTTTTATGCATGGCTTACTTCTTCTGTCCATCTTATCGTGCATTTATTTTATGAGTCTGTGTGTTTGTATATGGAACAAAGCTGAAAACGAAATTTCTGTACCTTCTTTTCAATTTGGATTGGTTTTAAGATTGAAAAATCATATTAGTCTGTCTTTTCAATGCAATAATTTTGAAATTTAAGAAAAAACTGGCAGGGATCAAGTTGTAATAAAAAGTTTTTGTTCTTCCTTCCTGTTTTGATTGAAACCCCTGAAGCCCTGAATTGAAGCTACTGACTTAGTGGGAAGATGTAAAGCCACATACTCCAGGACATTGTAGCTGGACAATAAAGCCTTCTATAGGCGATTATTCTGTAAAATACTTTTTTGTGAAGAACAGTAAGGGCATAATATAAATAGTGGAAATGATGGGAATTTTTCAATCTTTAAGTTTCCTACAATCAAAATAATTGAAGAATACAGTACACTGAGGAATAGTATCATAATTCTAATGACCACTACTATACATCAGTGCTATTAAGTTTTGAATACCAATTTTCTTAGAGAGGTAGTGGGAATATATAAGTGTCATTGCATTTGACAGTATGGGCTGGTTTTAGCTGGGATAGAATTAATTTTCCTTTGTAGTAGCCTGCAATAGATTTAACTTTATTCATAGCAGCTAGTATGAGACTATGTTTTCATACCAGTTTCTTATACTGTCTCTGTCCCCTTAGCTTCTTTTCTACAAGAAGCTGGAAGGAGACATGGCCAGGACAGCTCACTCAAACTGATCTAAGAAATACTTCATGCCATTAGACATCATGCTCAATACATAAGCTGGGGAAAAGTTGGCTGAGGGGCACAATTGCTTCTCAGGGACTGGCTAGGCATTGGTCAGCAGGTAGTGAGTGGTTGCATCACTTGTTTCTCTTGGTCCTTTTCTCTCTTACTATTTTACTGTCTTCATTATAATTACAATTTTAATTCTATTTTTTATTATAATAATATTATTTTATTTAATTTTGATTTTATTTCAATCATTAAATTGCTCATATCTCAACTGACAAGTTTTCTTATCTTCTTCCTCTGATTCTCTCTCCCATCCCACTGCGATGGGCAGGAGATGAACAAACTGCTTCACGGTGCTTAGTTGCTGGCTAGGTTAAACAATGATATGGTCTGACTTGGTTCATTGTAAAAGTTACAGAATATGTGAATTAAAACATGACTAAATATGAAGCTGAGGAAATTCCATCTGTTTCTAGATACCTGCTTCATGATTTATAGCAGCTGCATTTCAAAGCTGTGTAATGGATGTTGAGACATTAAGCAGGGACACCTTAGTAACATGCATAGGAACAGAGATCTTGTAGCTGCATGTATGACTCCTTTACTCATTACTGGGAACCTGAGGGGTTTTTCGCCTTATTTAAACCAGGCACATACCTGGCTAAGGAGTTTGTACTAGTGGCAGATGGACTCTACAGAAGATTAAATAGAAGTTTCCCTGAAGTGTAGTAGAAAATAATGTTGTTTTCTTTCTCATCCTGAATTTTTGCATTCCTACTGTAGAGTAATTGAATTTTTCTATGCTTTGAGTTGGGAGCGTATTGTACGTATTTGTCTCTGGGACAGGTCAGGTGCTAGTCTACTGAATTAGACCTTGTACCTGCTGCTGTGTACCGGTCTGGTGAGGAAAATCTCTTTAGTGTGCCGGAAGTCCTGTACTGTGCTGAGGATTGTTCTGTGCTGAGAACCATGCTTTATATTATTTCTTTTACTTGAGCCTCATAATTATTTTTAAAGACAGAAGCTGGGCTTCTAACAAAGCACACTATTTTCCTGAAGAATTGCCTATAAAGCAAATGCATAGTGTAAGTATTTCGTCAGCTTTCCTATTTCGTATTTGTATATAGATATATGTGTGTGTGTGTGTGCGCGTGTGTGTGGAGAGAGAGAGAGAGATATCACCGCAGTTTAACTAAAGAACTTGTGCATCACATGTTGGTCGTAGGTTAAGTCCAAGGACATGCTCATAGTGCTCTTCACTTTGTCTTTCATAAGCATTCTGGAAAAGTTGGCTTTTTTCAGTAATGAAGGCAGCCATATTAATTACATCATATTTGAAGACCGTACAGTTTATTTTACCCATAGACATGTGAAAGCTGGTTTGCCAGGCATTTTTGCATTTAGGTTTTGAGAAGAATTTGTCCAAATCTGACAGAGGTTGCAGTTCTAACACTTACCACATGAATCCAATGTGACATTTTTGCCCTAGGCAAAATAACAAATTTTGAGCAAATTTGTCCCAGTGAGAACTTAATACTATTTTCACTAAAGACATCCACATTTTCAGTGTGAATCATACTTGATTTCTTATCTTATGAAATAGCAGTTCTCAGTCTTTGCAAATATTTTACTTTTTGTAACCAAGCTAGTGAAAATTCAGCATAGTGTTTTGGTTTTCTGTGGAAGTTTCTTCATTTTGTTTGTTTGTTTGCTTTGTTGCTGGTTTTTGGGTTTTTGTTTATTTTGTTTCCCTTCCTGACTGTTTGCTTGGGTTTATTGATTTTCTCCCTTGTGATTTTTTTTCTGTGTGTGTGTGTGGGTTTTTTTTGGTTTGGTTTGGTTTTGGGTTTTTGTCAATAAGTTAATCCTAAGTGATGACACAAGAATTTTTGATAGTAAGTTCATCATATCAATTGTTGATAAGGCTTACTGTGAGTGTTAGTGCTGGGTCAGGTCATAATTCAAGTTCTGAAATCCAAACAGTGTAGGCTGGAGTAAACAGACTTGACTAACTTGTACCTGCCAGGGATTTGGCCCAATTATTTGGCTATGAGGAAGAAAACTAATGTTTATTCTAAATTAGCCAAATGTGAAATATTTTGCATTTATCTTGGTGATAATTCACAGTTTGTTGTATTTTATAGTATCAAGCTTAAATGGAATAAACCTTTTTATTTAATCCTGTCATCCTACACTAATATAATAGGATGTCTGCTAATTGCTCTGAAGCATCTTATTTAAAGATAAATAACCTTTGTACTGGAAATAAAAATTAATTACTTGTATGCTGACATGTCTAAAGCTGTACTATATATAAATGGCTTTATCATCAGTTTTGCTAGAAGGCCTTCAATGAATATTATTAGCACAGACTTTGAATTGAAAGAAATGCTCCTCATGAATAAAGTAAAGCAGCAAAATAAGATCACCCATTCTAACAAAACAAACATAAATTTTAATCTTGAATTTCATTTATGCTTGGTGTGTATCTGTTATTTCCATCCACACAATAAGAATACTCAAAGACTATCATCTGCCCCAGTTTTTTTTTCCTGGCTCCTCTTCATGATACCCAGAATTTCTAGCTCCTTTGCAATCTTCTTGAAAGTCTTCTCATCTCCTACAGTACATTTGCCTCCCACTTCTTCCCTGCAAGGTGTTAATCTTTCCCTGTGCTTCTACTTCACATAAGACGTTTACATGCTAATTTTCACTTTCCATGATTTCTTATAATGCTTTTAAAATGCCCGTATCTTTATGTAGCAATGGTATTCTGAAATTGCTAATACATTTTTTTGTCAAAATGCCTTGTAGGAAGCAAAAAAAGACAATAAAACACTTTAAGTGGCCATGGTTATGGAAATAATGAGAACCACTTTTCTATACTGTGACTGAATGTATGAGCAACTGCTGCACATTTCTGGTTACTGTGGCCATATCGTCACCATCCGCAAACAATATATTAATTCTTCTAAGAAATGTTCAAGATTATTCAAATTGAAGGAGTACAGAGAACATGAATTTTAGTGAGATTTTAGTGAGGAGGAAGAGAGTCTTTTCAATCTGCTTGCATTCTACCGAGCTGGTTCTTAATGCATTGTGAATTCAGGGTCATGTCCTTGAAGCCAGTACCAGTAATCTGGTGGGTGTTTTTTACTCTGGTGTACCTCATCTGGTCCAAAAAAATAGTTAGCAGTAGTTGCAGAATACAGGATCCAATTCCTACAGCCCTTGAATGCAGATGGACTTGCATCATGTTTCCACCCAGTGCACTTAAAGTTCTTGCAAATGAATTCTGGAATACCGGGAGGTGTTGCTTCACTATGGACTTCTAGCTGAATGCCAAGGCTTGAGAGTCTGAGCATATCTCCTCTGAGCAGCTGGAATAGCTGGAGACCAGGGTGAGTGCATAGAGGCAGTGAGGGAAAAGTGAAGATGGAGGAATGTGGATTCGGAACTGAGCCTGTTACTCTGAATCCTCAAAACAGCTGCTCCCAGACTTTTATGCTGTGGACTCATGTTGATCTTGCATATCTTTATGGTTGCCTACCACAGCAAGGTTGTTTAACTTGGAATTTTGGCTAAGAATGCATTGTCTGATAACATGTTTTTTGCTTTGCTTACTGTACTATGTACAACAAATCTTGTACTGTGGAGTGTGTTGGTATTGCAACAGAGGACATACTCTCTTACAAATCCTGTGTTTGCCTTTCAAGCTAAGGGGGGAAGGGTGAGGCCTGGTGGCCTTGACACCGATGTCAGTGACAGAACTGCCACACTATTCTGGAGTTGTCACCTGTGGTGCGGGGCTTTTCTTTGTTTAAAGACAACATTTATACAAGGTCAGGATGTGACGTTTTTGTTGCTACAAATTTTGTTACTGCTTCCAGTTATGCTTAGCTTGTAAGTAGTGTTGGCCACAGGGGTGGCAACCTCTGGGGCCCCGCCTGTGGCCTGTAGAAGAGCAAGGCCCCGGCTGCCTGGCACTGCGCCCACTTTGGGCACCATGTGAGAACCCAGCAAAAGCAACAGAGAATTTTTTTTCTTCCTCTCCTCTGTTTAACTCCCACAGTGTCCTTGTGAGGTCAATGAATTATGTATTACTGCTTGATTTCTCTAGCATGCTCATCTGCATTAACTGAGGTGGTTTTATAGGGGCCGGCCATTCCTTGGCAGGCCCGTGCCCACAGGGAGCTGGCTGACCAAGCCCTGCTCTGTCTGGGGGCCAGCTGAATTGGGGTGCAGAACCCAGTGCAGCTCAGTGGCTCCCAAACCCCGGTGCTCCTGAAGGACAGAACTGCTGTGCTGACTGAAAAGTGATCGTCCTTTCTTGCAGGTGTGTTTATCATCCAGCTATACATCGTCTGTTTATACATGGCTGTGTTTCTGTGTGTCTCTACAGCCAGTTGCCTGCTTAGGAAATGTAAATATTTTAGATACAAGGGTTTAGAATGTTTTTTGTTGTTGCTCACCAAAAGGTATGTGCTGTATTTTTCCAGCACTTTTGCCAAATGCATATAGAACTTTTTTTTTTTCCTATAAAGGAGAATATTTTCTCTAGGGAGTTAACAAATATCTCTGAAGCATTCTGAGGTTAAGATTTGAGAAGTCTTCAATATATGTCCCAGATTTTCTGTCTCTATTGCTTATTTGTTTAGCCTGATGGGAATAGTCTTTGTCTACTGTGCTTGAAGAAGAAAAGATTTTTGTGCTCCTGGGAGGCAAAAGCAGTTTTCATTGGCATTTTAGTGAAATATTAAAGGCAAAGCAGATTTGGAGGGACACACTGCAAAGGCTGTCACAGTGATCAGAGAATCACTGGAGTGAGGAAAGGGACAGCTAAATGTGTAGGTGGAGAGTCGGTCCATTTGTGCAAAGGTATGAGTAACTGGGGTTATGAATTAGTTGCAGATGGGAGTTGGCAAGCAAGAAAAGTGGAACAAAATTATATTGACATCCCTGTGTTGTCTAAAGACCACTACAAGACCATTAGTATTGCTGCGTAGCCAGCAGGGAGGCTCTGTCAGGGTGAGATTTTACTTAGGCAACTGGTATTGATTTTTGGTCTGCCGCCAGGATGTAGGAAGGAAAAGATTTTTTTCTTTTTATTTTCTTTTTTTTTCCCTCCTTCTTATTTCCCCTGCGTCCATATTCATGGCTGCAAAGCATTGTGCCTGGAGCTGGGATGTAGAGTTGAGAGTGGCTGTGTGCTGTCATGACTCTGACTTTGTTGGGGGGACAAAATGATTCCTTTGAATTGCCCTTAACGCTTCGTGCCTTGTATTTGCTCATCTCCCCTTTCATGTCTCCTGTAAGGCTGTTCTGAAAGGCAAAATTAAGGATCCAACGCATGTGGTTATGGCTTGAAGCATTGTCTATGGAAATTATTTTTTTTAATCTCTCTGAATTAATTTTGAGTTACTTGTTAGTGTCTCTGGTTGCCCAAACTGACAGCCCTGTCAGTGAGTGGAGTGGAGCATCTCCCTTATGAGGAGCGGCTGGGGGAGCTGGGTCTCTTTAGTTTGCAGAAGAGGAGACTGAGGGGAGACCTCATTCATGTTTATAAATATTTAAAGGGTGAGTGTCACGAGGATGGAGCCAGGCTCTTCTCGGTGACAAACAATGATAGGACAAGGGGTAACAGACACAAGCTGGAACACAGGAGGTTCCACTTAAATTTGAGAAGAAACTTCTTCTCAGTGAGGGTGACAGAGCACTGGACCAGGCTGCCCAGAGAGGTTGTGGAGTCTCCTTCTCTGGAGACATTCAAAACCCGCCTGGACGCCTTCCTGTGCAACCTCATCTGGGTGTTCCTGCTCCGGCAGGGGGATTGGACTGGATGAGCTTTTGAGGTCCCTTCCAATCCCTAACGTTCTGTGGTTCTGTGATTCTGTGCTTGCCCCCAGAGCAGTAGCAGCCACAGCTGTGAGTGCTGCAGCTGTCCCTGGGGGCTGCTCTGGGAACTGTGGGGTTCCTGGCGAGAGCCAGGGACAAACCTCACGGCAGTGCAGGGAGAAACTAAGGATTCTAGTGTCCTTCAGCTTCTGGACAAACTGATCTGGGTGCTGCGAGTAAAGCTGTTAGTAATGTGTCTATGCTTTCTGTTCTAAGGAAGACTGATTTGGGGTGAAAATTGGGCCATGAAGCAGCTGTCAGGCCTGGTAGTAGCTCGTGTTCATGGGTCTCACTTGAAGTGGCAACCTGTAAGAGAAATAACTTAGTGACTGCTTCTCGTCTTCCTCCTCCTGCAACTGAGTTGTGCCAGTACTAGTTTCTCTTACGTATTTACGAGTGCCAAATTTAACATGTTTGCAATGGGTTAATTTCTCTACTTCCTCAGAGGAAATCTACCAAAGAGAAACTTCTGGCAAGACACTTGTATGAAAAATAGTGATCTACAGTCTGCTTGTAATAGCTGTACAGAGACTGACCTGGTCTTAAATCACATAGGATCCTTCCTCTGGTCTTAAACTAGCTCCTAGTATATTGGTATTAGTATACCCACTTAGCAGAGAAAATAAATCTGATTAAAATATGTTTGTCTTCATTCTGTTGCATATATAATAAACACTTAGCTAAGGTTGCCTTTTCTTTAAAATCTAAATAGCCATGCACAGAAAATTGAGCCTGCTGAATTAGAGAAGCAAGCGCTAAAATCGAGTAGTGCTGTTTAACTGTAATAGATTAGTTAAATATCCCATGCTATTTTGTCCCTGTTCATCTATGTCCTTACCTTGTATTTCACGTTGTGAAGGCCTGCTTAAATGTCATTCTGCTATTCGTTTGACAGGAGATTATTACTATGGAGGCTAGATCTGAACACTGCTTGTTTCCAAGGGCATAAAATGAAAACATTCTTTTGGGAATTTGGCCCTTTAATTATGGGTAATTTTTAAACAAATTAGTTTTGATCAGTGAAACACCAGATTAAATTTCAGCATTGGTTGTGGCCAGTTCTGTTGGCACTCCATATTTGTGTTTTGTGGTACAGGCAGCTGTTTGTGTCCTGAAAATTTGTTTGCTGCTGTTTTATTTATACTTTCTCCTACTTTGGTTTTGACCACATATTTGATTAGGATAGCAATTATAATCAAGAAAACAAAACCCCAACCCAGAATAATATGATTTTTTTAAATTAGAAATGTTTTTAATTTTGCCTTAGTAGTAATGGTTAATTAGAACTTTGTGTAGACTCCTTATGTATTTAGAAGTAATATGATGATTAAAGTGAAAAAAGCCATTTATTAACAAATTCTGTCAACGTGCTGTGTTTTCCTACCCACTATAAAGCACAGCAGAAGTCAAGCCCTTACATGATTCTTTTTCCTTGGCTGTCCCTCCAGGACCTACTGGGTTCTCTCTGGTTTGACTCTGACCCCTAAATGGAACATTATCTGATACTGTGTTGGGTTGAGTCACCAAGAAATATCCTCCATTCTCTGTGGGGGATGTTAGCCCCTTAGAGCAGAATGACATGAGACATTTCAAGTGTCAGCTTACTTGCTTAGGTCTGGCAAGATCTGGAGTATACAGTAATGTATTTATCTTTACCATTCAATGCTTTAATATTCTCCTCCCCACCCCCATATTATAACCCGACCTTTGTCTGAGCTCTGTCTAGTTAGACTACAAAGTAATCAGAAAAAAGCTGCTGGCTTGTATTTGCTGTAGAAAAGCTGATGCAATGTAAGTAATGGTTTGTAACATTGTGTGTGCAACAATAAGAGGTAAGCATAAGGTCTATTTTCTTAAGAAACTGAGGTGCTTTATGAAGACCTATCAGTGTAACAGAAAACATTTTCATCAGGGCATTTTGCAAGAAAATGCTAGTGGAGGCTTGGATGTCATTTAGATGTTGTGTTATTTGTGAGCATGGCTACGTTTTTAATTAAGCTTTTGAAAAACATTTAGTACAATGGCACGATTTATTTCTTCTTCTGGTAACATTTTCATAGATATAAATAACTTGCAAATTATTATTTTAGTGTAGAATTAATTTTTAAGTTTGCTGAAACGATTTTGCACACCAAAGATCTCTCCTTTTTGTCCTTAACACACACATGCTGTAGTCTAGTTGGCCTTCTAAAACCTTGCACTTGAGTTTCAGGCTGAACACCATAAATTCCTCATACCAGAGTACAGTCTCTTGCCTTTATGCAGGCACATTTGCTAAATTTAGAAAAATATACAACAGTTCCAGGAAACGCTATGCAGAATCCTTACTTTACAACTTTAGCTGACAAGTTAGTACCCACTTGCAAGTCAGTAAGATGGGTGGTGTTTTCCTCTCTGCTGTTTGATAGCAAATGATTACAGATAAGCTGTAGGGATATCAGTTTATCCAGAAGGACTTTGTCTTGCAGCTGAAAGAAATGTTACGATTTCAGAAAGCTCCCTATCTATGGCAATCAATTTTACCTCTCCCTCTTTGCTGATAGTGGAAGCTTCTGTCTCACCCCCAGTCTGACTCGTGCGATCTGCCTCTTCAACACGTTCTGAGCTTGACAGAGTTGTATAAGTCACTTTATAGTAACAGAAGGTATTTCTAGGCTGGTGAACAGAAAGGAATGAAAAGGGAACACATACAGAAGTGTCAAGCTGCCTTCAATTATATGTATTTATTATCCCATGTGAATGCACATGGTATTTCATAAAACTCCACCAAGACTTTAATCATGTTGTGTGTTGGGAGAGGGAGAAGCTCTTGTAGTGACCACGTTAACTAAACCTCACACTCAGTAGAGTGCAGAATGCAAATTGAGGAGACCTTTACTCTGAAACTGCTGTCATTTGCCATACAAACCAGGAGAATCTTTTATAAAAAGGTTTATAGATCTCTAGGACTTGGCATGCCAGCTAATACAGGGTGACATAAATACAGGCAAGTGCATCCACTAGAGGGTATTGGCACACTGCATATGGTAGTGCGTTATAGATAATATCTAACAAGTCTCTTTTATTATGCCTTTATATGAGACCTTTAAAAGTCCTTTTTCTTGTAAAGTCCATATCCTCTAGAACCTCTTCCATTTTCTGGTAGCAAATGCATTCCTAATACCAGCTGAATTGCCATTAGGAGAACAAATGGGTGGTAAGCTGCTCAGCACCAAATTGTCAAATGGCTCATGCCCAGATGATGATTGAAATGTTGATATAGTCAGAAGACTTCTAGAGAGACTGAATGTCAGTCGAGCAACGTAAGGAGTTGCTCCTTCCTCGCACTACAGCTTTTGGGAGAAGGCTAAGAGGGTTCAAATTCTGCTATCTGAGCATTTCCCAAAAGCAGCTGTCCTGGAGGCAAGAAGGAAGGAAGCACAGCAAAGAATCTCCTATTTTTAATAACATCCAATAAGCTCATTGCTATCAAGACTTTTAAAACAAATCTGAGATGAGATCTTGTAATTTATAGTACAAGGCTGGTTTAGTTTGGGGAAGAACTTGCATTTGTTATTCAGAGAAATGCTATGTTATACTGTAATCCTAAGAGTATTGCTTTTGGATTGAAAATGTTTATCTTGGTTGTCATTGCTACATTATTTTTTGTGTGTTTTTACTCATAAATGACTATTAAAAGGAAGAGAGAAAGGAAGTGTGTAGTGTGTGTATGACTGAAAATACTGAGTGCTTCTTGGGGGCCTGATTCAAAGTGTGCTGGAGACAATAGAAAACTCTAGGTGGCTTCCATTAAAAATGAAAAATCTCATTTCATAGAAAACACTGAGAAAAGTGAAATATCAGCTGCAGTCATCTGAAATTGCTTACAGTGTTTCAAGTTATTCTGATTACAAAAAAAAAAAACACCTAAATGCTTCCTGAATATATTTTTGTTATTGTTCTTGTCTTGGAAATTTTAAGGTCTTGGGGAAAAGATCTGTCTCTGTGCATAGTAAATAATGATTCAACTATAAAATTTTGCATTAACGGGGGGGATATGTACAAATTTATTTATTTATTTGTGGTTTTATTTTCTGACTGGTATTGCAAAAGTCAAGACCGGAGATGTGCTGGCCCAACTGGTAGCAAATGTAATTGTGAATGTGAACACGGCTCACCAAAATGCACTGATCCCAAAAGCAGTGCTGTTTATCCCTGATGATAATGAAAATGGATAAAATGAGCCATGAAAGTGAAAACAACAGCAAGTATTACCTTGTTCAGGTTACAAAAGCCATTGTCTTTTTCCCATGATAACTCACTGGTTCGGGGAGTTGATGATCGTGCATATGAGCACGTCAGAAAGGAATTTTAGCGAGAAAGCCCTTTATGTAATATCTATTTTCATTCAAATTGGAGATTGAGGGATCAAGTAATGGGATGAGATGTTCAAGGATTGATCTGTAAGAAATCGTTTTATTGTTGTAGTCATTAATGAAAATGTTCTCCTTAAATATTCAAACATCTACGGCAGTATTAAAAAGTAATCCATATACTGCATACCAATTCTTGCAAATTATTTTGGTAGAAGGTAAAATTTAAAAACCTGATTATGTAAAGGGAAGTACTTGTTTAGATAGCTGGGGTTTTTTTCTGGTCGCATTGATAGTATTGTTTGAATAATTTATTTAAAATTTAATGAGGGATAAAGACTGCTTAGGTTTTCTGATTATTCTCCTTCCAAAATAGGGCTTCACAATAATGTGCAGATTCTAGTGCTCTGCCTAATCTAACTTAAAATTGCCCAAGTTATGAAATTCCTACCAGTTCTTTGAAAGATTGAGTAGATTAACAGAGCTAGCTAATAGCTTGTCATTCCCAATGGTTAATCTACATTTTTTTTTGAGAAATAATGGGAATATATTCTGCAAAATAATCATTAAGAATGCAGCTATTTACTCTCTCTTTGGGTATGTTCAGATATGTAGACTTAAATGGTATATTTTCATGTATGTATACGTCAATGTGATTTTAAAATTCACACCATTTTATATAGGTCTTTATTAGTCTCGTATTTCATTGTGAACACGTCTGTTTTCTGTCCATTACCACTTCTGAACATCTTTCAGTTAAAACTACCTATATAATTTCCTTTACGTTTTATACCCGTTTTGCCATTAAATATTCCAGCTCACTTTTTTCCCTATTGAATACCATTTGTTATTGTCCGTACACAATTCTAATTTCTCAATTTTTGTTTTATTTTTTATTTCAAAATAATTGAGGATTTAGAAAAAGGCAAATAGCCTTCAGGTTCATTAAATACATTATGTAATCCTTTTTATGTGTAATTCTGGGGTACATCTAAAATAGGCTGATGAAGCACTGATATCTAACTGCTTTGGGAGAAAGCGTTTTAGCTCTGGATATTTTTGTGTCTCTCTGAATTCTCTGATTAGATTTTATTTCTGCACTGTGAGAAAAGTCTTAAAGTTTTGGCTACTAGTTTTTGCTTGGCTAAGTATGCAGCAAGTTCACTGATAAATTAGCCCTTATTCGGACTGTAAAGTAGGGTGAATAATCAAATAGAAGCAAAACTGTATCTTTCAGCAAGCATCCTGAGAGAGCAGGGTCCTTACATTTGCATCTCTGTATCCAGAGGTTGGTAGCATCAGTGTTTAGTGTTTCCATTCTCCATTACAATATCCTATTACCAAAAAAACTTCCTGAATATCACAGTAACAGATTGACTACTGTAGCTGATGAATTATTTTTTCACTTAAATTTAGTATTATCAGTCTGGCATGACTTAAATCCTTCTTCTGCTTTATGACTCTAGTTCCATTTTGTTTGTGGTATGATAATCACAGAATCACAGAATCGCTCG
>NW_010203832.1:5983-16844 GCF_000695765.1 Mesitornis unicolor | reverse complement strand
TCCTCATCCCTGCTCACTATGCTTCCCCCCATCTACTAGAGCAGGGAGACTCTCCTTAGTCCTCCTTTTGTTGCTAATGTATTTATAGAAACCCTTTTTATTGTCTTTAACGGCATTAGCTAGATTAAGTTCCAGCTGTGCTTTAGCCCTTCTAATTTTCTCCCTGCACAGCCTCACAGTAGCCCTGTACTCCTCCTGAGTTGCCTGCTCCTTCTTCCAAAGATCATAAACTCTCTTCTTTTTCCTGAGCTCCAGCCAGAGCTCTCTGTTCAGCCAGGCTGGTCTTCTTTCCTGCTGGCTCCCCGACACACGTTCAGCCAGGCTGGTCTTCTTTCCTGCTGGCTCGCTGACACATGTGAACATTCTTTTCCTGCACCTTTAAGAGTTCCTGCTTGAAAAGGGTCCCACAGACAAGAAAGCTATGCTTGCAAAGCCATACCTGTGTCAGAGAGTAAGATATTACTGCCTTAGTGTCAGGACAACTATCAGAAGAGTTGCTTTTTACATATGGGCATAAATAACATAGAAACATTCAGAAAATGGTGTTTTGTTAGTTTCTCATTTGATGGTTATTAATTATATCACATTCATAATGAGAGGATAATCCCTTTAGCTCAACAACAACTTATTAACCATGTTTTCTCAATTAGAAATAGCTTATTTTCTAACAAAACAAAACCCATAAACACTCATGCCTCCAGCTCATAATGATTTTCTATAAGTAAGCATATCAGAGGCAGAGTAGAAAGAGGGAGCTTGGCATGAAAAGAAGCGGCAAAGAAATGGAAGATTTGATCAGAGGGGGCTGGAGCACCTCTCGTGTAAAGACAGGTTGAGAGAATTGGGGCTGTTCAGCCTGGAGAAGAAAAGTTTTGGAAATACCTTATAGCAGCATTTCAAAGGGGTCTTATAAGAAAGCTAGAGAGGGACATTTTGCAAGGGCATACAGTGATAGGACAAGGGGTAATGGGTTTAAACTGAAAGAGAGTAAATTTGGAATAGATATAAGGAAGAAATTCTTTACTATGATGGTGGTGAGACATGGGCACAGGTTACCCAGACAAGTTATGGAAGTGTTCAAGGCCAGGTTGGATGGGGATTTGGGCAACCTGGTCTGGTGAGAAGTGTCTAACCCAAACCATTCTATGATTATTCTACATAAAGCTAGATTGATGAACATGTTGTGTGTGAATACCAGAAGCTAATCAGTTGCATGGGGCAACTGCAAATGAAATTAAATATTCTTGACTTTCTGACAGTTTGAGGCTTCGTAAAGAAATGAGATCTGGAAAGCTAGAAATGGGCCAAAAGTATAGCTAGAGGAATACTTTCAAAACTCTTGTATGTCAGAAACACAAAGACAACAGTCCAAAGGAGAAAACTGCTTTTGTGGATCTAGTTTATTAATAAGCATTGTAATTAACAAGACAACATGCTGTACAGAAACCTGAAGTAGAACTACTGCAAATTTATTGGACTTTAAATGCTGCTGAACTGTAGTATATGATGTCCAACCGCATGACTTGTAAAGTGTGGTTAGGGCTGTTTCAATACACAGACATACACTGCTCACTCAGATCCTGTAGTATGCCATAGAGCAGGGAGATTTCCCAGAAATACAAACTCAAATATTTACAAGAAATCATCAATCTCTTTCTTCACTAGGGATAACATAAGTTATACACAATTTTCCTATGTATACCAAATAAAATCTTTGCCTTCAACTTTACTTTGTGTCTGCACAAACCAATCCCTTCCTTTATACCTATCTGGTTAAATAATGGTAGTAAACTGCAGAGCGATCATTTAATTGATAATCATTCATTAAGGATTGGTATTAAAGCTGCAGAAGCAAAACTTGAGCAAACAAATAAACTCAAGTGTAAATATTCGAGCTTTAAAAACTCAAACTTTATAAGCTTGAATTAAACATCCTTGAGCTAATCAACCATTACTGACTTAGAAATTATTTAGGTCTACCACGCTGGAAACAGGACGATAATGGCATCTTGGGGCTGATGGACTTCCACACCGGATTACAGCTTGATCTGAATACAACAGAGCAAACTTTCACTTCTCTTACAAAAAAAAAAACCCAAACAGATCTATACACACCGGGTTATAGACGTCTAATACAAAGTGGCTGTTCTCCTCTAGCTCTACACCAAGCAAAAAGACCTGGCTGTATGCAGAACCACGTAACTAATGTTATGTCAAGCTAGCTGTCATGCTAACATTCATAAGCCCTCAGGTCCTATTAGCAGGGGCTCATTGCCATGATAATTAGCTAAATGACCTGTATCCAGCCAGCTCACAGCCCAGAGAAGGTGCTCAGTAGTCTCTGTCTGGCCAAGCAGACATGCCTAATTAGTCTTCCTTTAGAATCAAGTTACACTTCAGAATACAGTACAGTTTAGGAAAACAAAGAAACAGCGTATTTTACTTCGAACAATTTGACTTCGGTTCTTTTTTTTTTTTTCTTTAAATAACTGACTGCTTTACAGTATGGAAAGAAGTACCTTTCTTTCTGCCACCTCTACCCATAACTTCGATGCAATATGTAAAAGTGCAACAAGCACATACTGAGTTTAGGGGGATGCGAAAATAATCTAGGCTAGACTGTGTGACACATTACTTTGAAGGCAAAGGTTTTCCTTTATTGTTACACTGTATGAAACAAATCTAATCATGTAACTACCATTTTACTGTATATTGTATATAGGATTGTTTTCTCCACAAATTCACACAAGTAAGATAAAATAAGTTAAATGACTAAAAAAAATTACACAAAAATATACAGTCTAGGTACTAGGTAAATTATTTATATATATGGCAAGATGTGTAAAGAGTCTCTAGTAACGTTATTCCTCTGGATACTGGCATGTCACTCAGGAAATGTTGCCTCAAATGCATAGTTTTATATATTAGATATTTAATATATTAAAAAAAGGGAACCGTTTAACTCCTGATACAGAAAAAAGAACTGTAAATACACATTGTATCTTGTTGACAGAATTTTACAATATCATAAAACAATTTCATGGCTATAACATTTAATACTTCCTATATTCAGATTAATCTTTACAGTGCTTTTTGTTTAAGCAATTTTTTTGTTGTTGTTTGGTTTTGGTGCTTTGTTGGTTCTTGGTTTGACTTAAAGAGAAAGGTGGGTGGTTAATTGCTTCTGTACCTTAGGGGTTAAAAAAAACCCCAAACCCAAAATCCTAAACATTTAAATGTGAAGTTTGTTGGGGTTTTTTTCCCTGCATATGAAAAAACCCCACTAATTCTGGTTCCTTCACCTTTTCCTATGAAAATCCTAAAACTGTAGAAATCAATTATTTTCCAGGAAACTTCAGCTACAATTTTCAGCCAGGAATGAGATACTGCAGGGAAGTTAAAAAAAAAAGAAAGAGAGCGTGAGAGAAAAGAGAGTTTTCCAATGCAGCTGCCAGTTCTGTAAACATTTGATATGGCAGCCTTCTGTAATAAAAACTAAAGCCTTCTGCTTACAATAGGAAGCATTATCTGTCAGCATTAGTCTAAATTTGCACAATTAATATGTTTGGTATATCTGTGTAAAGTACAGATAAGCTTTTTTTGCATATCCCTGAAAAGGACTGCTGAATTTTCTCATCTTGATGTCTCCAAAGCAAACAAAGGGCTTTGTATATATTAGGTATGAATTAATTTGTCAAATTTTTAATTGTCCTGGAATTGGAAATAAGTTGTGTCAGCTATTGTATGTCAGTACCCAAAGGATTATTACTTTTTTCCAGGATTTACATGCAACTGGAAACCAGTGTGCCACATCTTTTCTAAATGTTATTGAAAACTACAGTTAAAAAAAAAAAGTAGTACATCATTAGATAATATGATGTTCTTTAATTAAATCCTATCAGTAGGTTAAAAGTGAAGCTTCTTTTATTTTGCACATAAAATCTAAATGTGATTTGAATAGATTTACAGTGGGGACAGCGATACATAAAGCTACTTATACCTGCTGGGCACATAAGAGAAGCTCTTTTAGCATTCATTGGAAACCCTCAACAACTTGAACTTCTGTAAATTTTATAAGCAGCTAATATTACAGCATTTTTACACACAGATTTGTTTATAAATTACAGATTTAAGTTACAATAGAAAGCCCACATAGAATTCTATCCATAGGAAATATTCACACATGGTCATTTTCCCCCTTCATACAACTTTGATTGTCTCACTTAATGTAGCAATAAAACTAAACAAAGTTATGCTTTTTTTAAAGAAATTTTTTCTTGATATGTACATGCTATAAATGATGGCTAAACAACAACAAAATACTAGAAGGAAATTGTAATTTTTTCATCTAAGAAAGCAACATTATTTTCATTCACTGTAGAATTCACCATCTTTTTTCTGCCACTATTAAGACTATAACCTCGAGTACACAGAACACTGAAAAATATCCCTCACCTTTAAAGAAAATAATCTTCAGACTTTATTAAATAATAGATTGGGGTGTGTTTATGATTACATTTACCCAGCTTTCATTACCTAGATTTTTCTTTCTTTGCTGAGAACTGTCAGTCATTCTCTAATAAACTAATCCATAGCGACAAGTACTCTTTCATCTAATAGTGGTGAAGTAACTAATATTATAGCTAACCTTTTACTGAATACTTATACTCGGTTAATATAGCTATAAAAAAAAGCCATATATATCACTATAATATTCTTTTAAACACCAGTAGCTCACAGCCATGACATCACATCAGCCAAAAAAAATTACCCCATTTTCCTACTGTTTTCAGCAGTGCCCATGTAACTAACAGGAACAGTAGACAAAGTAAACTCTGCAAGATGAAAAAAAAAATTAGGAATAGACTTATGGCTTGAAAAGCATGATATGTATTGTATTGTTGCTTGTGTTACTGTAGAAAGGAAAACCTTGGAAAGTAAAAAAATAAGTTATCTTTTTTTTCCCAGTTTTTATCTTGCATATCTTATCATCATGTTGTTTATTTCACACAGAAGAGCCTAGCTGAGATCTTTCTATTTCATCTGTGATGTTCTTTCAAAGAATAAATACCTGTAGTTTGAGCCAATAAAATTAAAATTAAAAGCAGTAGTCATGTCTTTAAGTACATTTTTCTTCTTAATTCCATAAAACAAATTTTGATGGAAAGATAAACCATCCTTCTAAAGAATCAGATTTTAGGATTTTTTTTATTCTATTATGTAAGGTAATCAAATGAGAAATTGCCAATTAGACCTCTATTGCTAAGCAAATGGAAGATGAAATCCAAGAATAGTCTATAAATTATAGCAACAAAGAAAAATTTGCATAAGCCATGTTTAGACTGTAATATTCCCCAAGCTGTACTAAGAAATTGCTTTCAACAGGGAGGAAGAACTGCTGGGAGATATTTGGACTATATGGCCCATATAAAAAAACGAACAGGATTTTGTGTTTTTCTTTTGATTGTTTCTCGGTTGTGGGTTTTCTTCCCCATTTTGTGGATTTTACCAAGAACTATGGTAAATTTCTTTTAACTAAGCCCTAAGGATTTAGCTTTTCAATTTCAATTTTAGGATACTATATACATTAATATTCACAAGCCTAACAATTTTGTATACGCACTAAGAACAGTGTTAGGCTGTGACTATATACAGTCACACTTAAAGCCTGAAATAACAGATTTGTCAGATACGCATTTATAGCTGGTGCTCGTGTATAAACGTAGTACTACTCCCAGACACTGGTGCCTGGTGGGACGCCGCGAAGTTTGCCAGAGGAATGACTTTGACAGGATCTTCGCTGGTGCAATGTCTTTCACAGGTGTTGTAGAACTGAGGCCTGGGCCCACCCTGGCCTTTGTCAGTGTCATCCTTGGGAAGGGGCCTCCCAAGAGTGTGTCTTCCCTCAGGCCTGGCGCTTCGGTTCCAGCCTTGCTGGAAGCCAAACGATGGCAAAGGGGTGTTGGACTGCTGATACTGTGTCAAAGAAGGTGGCATCCAGCAGTTGTCAGAATGGCCTAGGATGAGACACTCCTGCGTACAGGTTTCAGAGGCTTCGGCCAGGGCTTTCTGGAGATTCACTTCAATAGCTGGGAGGATGGAAAAAGACAAGGCGTTAGCAAGAGCTCCAAAAACTGATGTGCACAGAGGATCAAGGTTAACAAAGCAATTCCAGCTCTACAAGAATGGCCACAGTTTGGAAAGAAAATACCTCCAGGTGTACAACTTAATTGAAGGTTTAGATGTTTTCAAGTTTGGGGCCCACAGTGTTGTCATTGGCCATCATCAGACAAAATGTAATGTTTCATGAACTGATGATACCATCATTATAGCCATGTAAGGAAAGCCCTTATACATTCTACTTTCAATGACTTTTTCATTTTCTTAAATTGTCATTTGTGTAATAAAGCTAAAGGCTTTATAAAAATCTAATACCATAATTCTAAATATTTGCATACAACTACTTGAAAAAATACAATTATTAAAATTAAGATTTTTTTTTTAAGGGTTCTCTTTAAACTGGATTTTTCTATTGTTTTACTTTGTTTAAGGCAAAGCAAAATTAATTTGGACACATAACCAAAGACGGTACATTGACTTCAAAGATGCACTCAAGAGCTTTAAGAGTGAAGGACAGCGTAACAGCTATTTTAAAGAGAATTGATTTCTCCATGCATTCAATACTGGAAACCTTGAAAAATCAAAGGGTAATAGCAAAAGAAGCTGTAACCTCTGTAGTTTACTAGTAAATGAACCAGATGTCTTCAGTAGATGCACGGTTTGTGCCCTTGAAAAAGGATGACAGAAATTTGTTCAAAGGCAAAGTAAACTACAAAATCTGAAAGATTTAATTTGCAATACATAAACAATCTTGATCATTTTCATTTAAACTGTGGCTTTATCATGCTGTGTAAATTCAAACTAATAGAATTAAAATTCTACAAATTTAATAAATAAATTAATTAATACTATATGTGTTAATTTTATATTCTCTTACTGTATACATGGTTTAAATACATCAGGAACAAAGAAGAGTGTCCGGTTAGATATTTCACTGTGTTGACGTCACAAAACTTTCCAATGAAAGATACATATGTATTTTTAATATCTTTCTTCATGAAAAGAACATTTAAAATTGGATTCTGGCTCATAACTAGTGGAAAAGGTATGCCACTAGGAATTACTTATAGCAATATGAGTTCTGAGCAAGAGCCTCTCACCCTCTGAGTTTTATGTTTAAACACATACTGTATTTCTGTTTTAATAAATACTTTGCATGTTGAAATCTGTTTAAACACAAATCACAAATACATATTTCCATGTTACATCTCAATACAAATGAATTAAGTTTTCCCTTCAGGCACTGAAATATATAATGCTGCTGTCCAAAATACAGGATACATCTTTTTAAAATATACCATGTTTAAGTAGAAAACTGGTTGCTAGTTTATCATGAATACTGCATTATTGTTTATTTGTCCTTAAGTACGTTGAATGAGTACGTGCCAGTTACAGAAATGATTGTTTATAACTGCTACTTTGCCCTATTACTGGCATTTCAACGTGTCTTCAGTCATTTTTTTCTCAATATTTTTCAATGTAATCCTGACAAAGCTTTGCACCTTGCTGTTGAAATACTAATCCAGTTTTGATGGGCAGCAGGAGATGTCAGTATGGAAATAATCCAGCAGAGGCAATAGTTCCTGCAAAAAAAAGTTGCTACTGATAGATTAGTCTAATCTTTCTGCGTCCTACTATCTGCTATTAGAGATATAAATTTGAGTATATATTAAAGTCTTGTTAAGCTCTTTAATTATCCCAGTTTGCTTCCCTTCTGATTAAGGCAATTCATTGAAATCAGATACAACCTTGATAGTGTTGAGTTATTCCTGTTTTATACCGAAACTGATCTTTTTTTGTATTTATTAAAATAACCTCTTTGATATGCAGTACCTCATCACTTCCTTTTATCTCAAGGCTTTCTAATTGTTCTTAAAATGCTATTAATTCGGTTAAACTGGAAAACACAACAATTATGCATTTCTAGCTCTTCAGAGCAAGCGATTGCAATATTTATATTTTACTAACTCTCTCAAATTCAGTAAGAGAGCAAACAAAGCTAAAACATCAAAAGAAGTGTTTGGCAATAAAAACTTAACATTTAAGTTTTAGGCAAGGCAGCAGCAGAAATAAAAGGTCACTTATAAAACATTCTCTACACCGTCTCAACAGATCAGCAGGGCAGTAATTTTGTGCCATGTGTTGCCAGACTACCTGTAGACGTGGCACATATTACCATGCTAAGAATAGCAACACTGTCAGAGTGAGAAAGAGATGTTTTAATCCAAGTTTTAGCTGTATTAAAAGAAAATAACTAAAAATAAAAACTTTAGAACAACTCTGGATATAATCACAAGTTATGAAGACAAATTTAGCTTTGAGTTGGGGTTTCATTATACAACATTATGCCAAAGCAGGATTATTTAGAAGACACAGTTTTTGTAGCAATAACTTGTAGCAATCTTTCTTTCAATATTAGTGTGTGGTACCTGTAATCTTGACTGTCAGAGTTTATTTCTCATCACTGCTTGTGATTAATAACATGTAAAATATACAGTTCTCATTAACTTTGAGGAGTTAAGACCCTTTTCTACTGAGTACCTCTGCAGTGTTGCAGAAGAATAGGAAAAATACAAAATTTTAGCAAATACAATTACTTTTCTGTACGATGTCTGACTTCATTTTTTTCCAACACTAACGGCTAAGTGGTGCTTCATAACATAGTGCTCTCATTAAAAGAAAGATTTGTTAAAAAATTAAATAATCAATTATACCCTTAACCTCTAGACTAACTTTAAAAGGAATATATTTATTTTTTTAATTAACACCATAGATTTTGTATTTGTTTGTTGTTTTTTATTTTTAAATCTAAATGTGTTTAGGCCATGGCATTAGTACAACCTCAAGGCAGTCTACCCAGACTGGGTATGCTGCAGGAAACCAAATTAACTAGAGTTGTTACAATGAAAATTGTGTGAAACAGGCTAGGTCCCCCAATATCTGCAGTTAAAGGAAACTTAGAAAATCAACTTATCTGCTGCAGTAAATAGTACTAGCAAGGATAACTGGGATGCAGAACAGTTTATGTTTGGCATAAAGTAAAAAAAAATAAAACCAGCAGTGTGAAATATCATGCTTTTAGCACTATGAAAGACTCTTGGAGCGTAATTCATCTGTTTTTCAAGGAACCTGGAACAAAATGCATGAAATTTTCACCAGACGGTATCTTTTTTGCCTGCTCTTCCAGGGCATGAAATGTAGCTTCTTTCTGTCAGTCTAATTCATTCTTTATTTTGCTAACATACCATCATTCTCCTGCTTCTTTAATACCTGAAATCCTTCTAAATAGCTACTTGGCATTGAACTGTCATCTAAATTACGCTTTACTTGTTAAAAATGTACTTTTAACAAAACTGCATTTTTAACAATTCCCTGTTTTATGAAAAAAAGAGAGCTTTTTGTTAGCAATGTACTGTACTAATGGTGCCAACTTACAATAGAATGCAGCTGATTTCCAAATATTCTGGTACAGACTTAACACGCAAAGAGGTCACCGTAACTAGCACTGAGATGTTGTCCTCAGCACCTCTGGCTTCCCCTTCGACACTTGCTGCCCACTTTAAACGAAGGATTCTCTGGCTGAGTCAGCCGAGCATCCCAGAGGACCATCTGAGGAGGAATTCAAACCATGCAGCTGGATGTGTGTGAAGTTCAGGGCTCAAGTGTCTGTTTATCAGAGGCTGTGTAAATTGACCATGGCATTTTCTATCTGCTACTCTTTAAGCTTCCTACTATATGAATTTTTGCAAGTCATTGCTAAATGTGGGTAAGCCCTTCTCTCTCATGTAGGTAATTATTCTGCATAGTCTCGTAATACTCAGTGATAGGAAACGTCTGTGATACTTGCCTCTACCAATCACGTAAAAAAGGTTCCTGCTCTCTCTGAATATTTTCAGAAGAAATGATGGGTTTTGCTACTGAAATTCAGTGTGTATTAACACCTTCTCACATAACATATGACAGGTCTATAAATGGAAATAGAAGTATACATAACTTCATGTATTGTAAATAAAGAATACATTCCATTGAACACTTGCTCGTTTCTTACTTCACTCAGTACTAAACCCTTAAATTTACTTTTTTTTCATACTACATGGAGACTCTTCAACCATGACATACAAGTAGAATGAAAGAGAATTTTTAATTCATAGAACAGATCACACTCATGCACATGTGAGCTTACCACTTCCATTTAAACTGAAGAAGCCTTAAACCATCTCTACCTTTATCCACATGGGTAATAATGATCAAAAGACATTTGTAAATGTATTCATTAGCAAAGTACTCAGATTCATTAGAAGCTAAAAAACTGCCAGACTACAACGTACAGATGCAGGCATAGGGGCTTATAAATTGTGCAAAGAAAATTTCAAAAACAATTAAACAAACCCAAAGAAACCAACTTAAAACACAGAATATAGAGTGCCTGAATTTTAAAGCTGTGTAGCTGAAGTCTTAATGAAAAGCCAGTATTGAATTTGACACGTTTTGGATGCAAACCATCCAGTGTTACATTTAGAGCACTCTTGTTTCATAATAAAGCAAGCAACAATTAGCAAGCAATTAAGCAAATTGCCCATAATTATGCCATTGCTGAGCTATTTTTCATATTTTCACAACACAGCACATATATGAATACATGGCTTGCAGTGCCAAAGCTATTCTGTCAGCATCCAGAAGTGCCTCTCATTTACTGAAGCATTTCGTTTTAAACAGCTCCCATCGCACTTTCAGTGCTCTC